>NC_041383.1:98079572-98103666 GCF_002162155.2 Triticum dicoccoides
AACCATATCGATCCTTTCAGCTTGTACACCATATCAGGATGTTTTGGATCTTCAAAGCCAGGTGGTTGAGCGACATATACATCTTCTTCAATCTTGCCATTGAGAAATGCACTCTTCACATTCATTTGATATAGCAAGATGTTGTGATGGTTAGCGTAGGCTAGCAGTATACGAATAGCTTCAAGCCTAGCCACAGGAGCAAATGTTTCATCAAAGTCGATTCCTTCTACTTGAGTATATCCTTGAGCCACAAGACGTGCTTTGTTTCTAACGACTTGACCATGCTCATCTTGCTTGTTTCGATATATCCATTTTGTTCCAATAATGTTATGCTTGCGAGGGTCAGGTCGCTTGACAAGTTCCCAAACATTTTTCAGCTTGAACTGTTGAAGTTCTTCTTGCATGGCTTGAATCCATTCAGGTTCCATAAAGGCTTCAGCAACTTTCTTGGGTTCAGATATTGATACAAATGAAAAGTGCCCACAGAAGTTTGCTAACTGTGTTGCTCTTGAGCAAGTCAGTGGACCAGGTGCATTGATGCTGTCAATTATCTTCTCAATTTGTACTTCATTTGCAACACGAGGATGAACAGGATGAAGACTTTGCTCTTGCTGATCATTGTCATCATTGGGAGGATTATCTTCGGTCTGAGCATTGTCTTTAGGTTGGTTAGGTGCAGAAATGATAAGTTCCTCTTCAGGCTGTGCTTCAGAGGGCATGATTTCACCAGTTCCCATCAGCTTGATAGATTCGCTTGGAGGAGCTTCATCAAGTGTACTTGGCAAGAGTTCTCTTTGTGAACCATTGGTTTCATCAAATCTCACATCCACAGTTTCAACGATCTTGTAGAGATAGAGGTTGAAGACTCTGTAGGAGTGCGAGTCCTTTCCATAGCCAAGCATGAAGCCTTCGTGAGCCTTAGGTGCAAATTTCGACTTGTGATGGGGATCCTTGATCCAGCATCTAGCTCCAAATACTCTGAAGTAGCTTACATTTGGCTTCTTGCAAGTGAGGAGCTCATATGATGTTTTGTTCAGAAGCTTATGGATGTAAACACGGTTTATGATGTGACATGTTGTATCAATAGCTTCAGGCCAGAACTTTCTTGGTGTCTTGTACTCATCGAGCATTGTTCGAGCCATCTCAATGAGGGTTTTGTTCTTGCGCTCTACAATGCCATTTTGCTGAGGTGTGTATGGAGCAGAAAACTCATGAGTGATTCCCATTGTATCCAGATAGAGATCAAGCCCGGTGTTCTTAAATTCAGTGCCGTTATCACTTCTGATATGCTTGATCTTGACGCCATAATTGTTCATTGCTCGATTGGCGAATCGTCTGAAGACATCTTGTACTTCAGTCTTGTAGAGAATTATGTGCACCCATGTGTATCTTGAGTAGTCATCAACAATGACGAAGCCATAGAGACACGCTGTTGTTGTGAGGGTAGAGTAGTGAGTAGGGCCAAATAAGTCCATGTGCAACAGCTCGAAGGGTTGAGATGTCGTCATGATTGTCTTCGAGGGGTGCTTCGCCCTAGTCATCTTCCCAGCTTCACAGGCACCACACAAATGATCTTTCTTGAACTTGACACCTTCAATGCCAATGACATGCTTCTTCTTGACGAGTGTGTGTAAGTTCCTCATGCCAGCATGCCCCAGCCTTCGATGCCAGAGCCAGCATTCTGAAGCTTTTGCAAGAAGACATACGGCAAGTTATGGACCTGCTGAGAAATCTACCATGTATAGATCATCTTTCCTATACCCTTCAAAGACTAGAGACTTGTCAGATTCCATTAGTACAAGGCAACGATATTTTCCAAATAGCACAATCATGTTATAGTAAGCATTGAGACAGACATTAAGTTGAACCCAAGGGATTCAACAAGCATCACTTTATCCATGTGTTGATCCTTCGAGATTGCAACACTACCTAGACCCAATACCTTGCTTTTACCAGTGTCAGCAAATGTGATCTGACTCTTGTCGGATGGACGTAAGGTTGAGTCCATGAGAAGACTTCGATCACCAGTCATATGATTAGTGCATCCGCTGTCGATAATCCATTCTGAAGCTTTTGGAGACATGCCCTACAGTGCAGTTAGGAGGATAGGCTTCACAAAGAGTGTTGTGAAGCATAAGCATTTGACGCACACTAGGATTATCACAGCTTAGATCAAGATTAGAACACACAGTATGACAGGTAAGCGATTCATATGTGGAATACATAGTAAGTTATTTTATCATGCGTCCCTTTGTGTTTTAGGTCCCCAGCAATAATATCAGACGCCTTTGATTGCTGGTTGGAGACCATATTCTGCAAAAGAGAGTTAATTCTTCTTCACCACCCACATCTTCAGGGGTGGCTTAGAAGCAATGAGTCTAAGTGCAGCATCTGAGAATTTCGGCTTTGAAGCCCTAGCAAATAGCCTTGCAGGAGATGAATGATACTCATATGAATAAGCAGAAAAGTTCTTAGTCCTATGAACATGGTGGTTTGAGGACACACGTTCATATTCATAAGTTTGAGCACGATTTCCCTGCAAAACATTGGCGTTAGGGTGACTCAAGTGAGTCATGTATTCATATGAAGCCGTTGGACCATATGATGCCTTTGGTCTGGGGTTTGTCTTCTTCCCTGGTGGTGTCATGATGACATTCACTGGAAGATTCTCAAGACAGCTTTTGGGAACCCAGATCTTCTTCATAGGTGGTCCATTCCTGTAGTTAGTACCAATATACCTGGCAAACACTTCACCATTCTGATTTTTGAACAGTTTATAGTTTGCATCAAAGGATTCATCAATGATAATAGGATTAGCACAGGTAAAGCCAGATAAAGTGGATGGATCCACTGAAGGTTCCTTTGCAGCAACCCATGTGGTTTTGGGATACTGCTCAGGCTTCCAGTAGGAACCATCATCATTCATTTTCCTCTCGAACCCAACACCCTCTTTCCTAGAGTTTCGGTTCAGAATCTGCTTTTTTAGGACATCACAAAGTGTCTGATGTCCTTTCAGACTTTTGTACATCCCAGTTTCAAGCAATGTCTTCAACCTAGCATTTTCATCAGCAATAGCAGTGGTATCCTCCGTAGAGGGGTTAGTTTCCACATCAGTAGTTGAAGACAATGCAACAGCAGCGGCATTGGAACATTCAGCAATAGAGGTAGCGTTATCACGCTCAATGCATTTTAGACATGGTGGTTCAAATCCATCCTGAGCGGAACTGATCTGTTGAGCGCGAAATGACTCATTCTCTTTTTGAAGATCTTCATGAGTCGCTTTCAATTTCTCAAGCTCTTGCTTCCTTTGAAGATAATCATAGGAGAGCCTTTCATATGTGGTTGAGAGCGTCTCATGAAGACTTTCAAGTTCTTGGTACTTAGCATGAAGATTTTTTATGTCTTCTACTAAGGACTGTGAACGTGTCATTTCCGCGTCCAACAGGTCATCGCTTTTGTCTAACAGTTTTTGAGTATGTTCCATAGCCCTTTGTTGTTCAGTAGCAATTTTAGCAAGTGTTTTGTAGCTGGGTTTGGATTCACAGTCAGAGTCATCGTCACTTGATGTTTGAAAGTAAGCATCGCGTGATTTTACCTTGGCACCACGTGCCATGAAGCAGTAGGTGGGAGCAGGATCGTCCATGTCATCATCTTCAGCGTTGGTGTGGAAGTCATTGTCTTCAGTGTTGAAGATGGACTTGGCAACATAGGCTGTGGCTAGAGCCAGACTTGCAACGCCAGGGTCGGACTCCTCTCCAGACTCCACCTCCACCTCCTCAGAAGCAGACTCCTCCTCAGAATCCATTTCCTTGCCAACAAAAGCACGAGCCTTGCCAGATGATCTCTTCTTATGAGATGAAGACTTGGAAGAAGACTTAGCGGAAGACTTTGAGGATTTCTTCTTCTTCTTGTCATCAGAATCATATTCCTTGCTCTTCTTCTTCCTCTTCTCATTGTCCCACTGTGGACACTCAGATATGTAGTGACCAGGTTTCTTGCACTTGTGGCGGGTTCTCTTCTTGTGGTCATGGGTGGAAGCTTCATCATTCCTTGAGCTAGATCGTGAAGACTTTCTGAAGCCCTTCTTCTTGGTGAACCTCTGAAACTTCTTCACAAGCATGGCAAGTTCCTTTCCAATGTCTTCAGGATCATCAGAACTGCAGTCAGATTCTTCTTCAGATGAGGAAACCACTTTTGCCTTCAAGGCGCGAGTTCGGCCATAATTGGGACCATAAATATCTCTTTTCTCAGAAAGCTGGAACTCATGTGTGTTGAGCCTCTCAAGTATATCAGACGGATCGAGTGTCTTGAAGTCAGGGCGTTCTTGTATCATGAGGGCAAGGGTGTCAAAGGAGCTGTCAAGTGATCTCAGTAGTGTCTTGACGATTTCATGCTTGGTAATCTCAGTGGCGCCGAGAGCCTGAAGCTCTTTTGTGATGTCAGTCAGACGATCAAACGTGAGCTGGACATTTTCATTGTCGTTTCTCTTGAAGCGGTTGAAGAGGTTGCGAAGAACACTGATCCTTTGATCTCTCTGGGTTGAGAAGCCTTCGTTGACCTTGGACAACCAGTCCAAGACTAGCTTCGACGTTTCCAGAGCAGTCACACGGCCATACTGTCCTTTGGTCAGATGACCACAGATGATGTTCTTTGCAGTAGAGTCCAGTTGAATGAACTTCTTGACATCAGTGGGGGTGACACCTTCACCAGTTTTGGGAACGCCGTTCTTGACGACATACAAGAGGTCGACATCAATGGCTTCAAGATGCATGCGCATCTTATTCTTCCAGTAGGGATATTTAGTTCCATCGAACACGGGGCAAGCAGCAGAGACTTTGATTATCCCTGCAGTCGACATAGCTAAACTCCAGGTGGTTAAACCGAATCACACAGAACAAGGGAGTACCTTGCTCTGATACCAATTGAAAGTGCTAGTATCGACTAGAGGGGGGTGAATAGGCGATTTTTATGAAAGTCTTCAAAACTTGGAAGTTTCAAAGACAAATAATAGAAATGACCTAGTTGATATGCAGCGGAAGATTAACTACCATAAGCAAACCATAGTCAAGTATGCAATGATGTGAAAGTACATGACTAATAGCAGCTAAGTAGTAAGGATCAGAATGGAAGATAGTATGAAGCCAATCAACAGTAGTAGTCAAACAATGAAGTCAAACAGATACACAAATAGGCAATGACTTCACGAAGACAAACTTAAGTAAAGGAAGGGAGAGGATAGAACCAGTCACTTGTTGAAGACACAGAATTTGTTGGACCAGTTCCAGTTGCTGTGACAACTATACGTCTGGTTAGGGAGGCTGAGATTCAACTCAGAAGACCGCGTCTTCACCTTATTCCCCTTGAGCTAAGGACACCTAGTCCTCGCCCAATCACTCTTGTAAGTCTTCAAGGTAGACTTCCAAACCTTCACAGACTTCGTTCACCGGCAATCCACAATGACACTTGGATGCTCAGAACGCGACGCCTAACCGGCTGGAGGATACACAGTCCTCAAGTGTAATAAGTCTTCAGGTCACACACACAGAAAGACTTCAGTGATGCCTAACACTCTTTGGCTCTGGGTGTTTGGGCTTTGTCCTCGCAAGGATTTCTCTCTCTCAAAGGCTTCGAGGTGGGTTGCTCTCAAAACGACAAAAGCCGTAAACTAACTCTGAGAAGCCACCAATTTATGGTGTAAGGGGTAGGCTATTTATAGCCACTGGGCAACCCGACCTAATATGTCCAAAATGACCCTGGGTCACTAAGGAACTGACACGTGTTCTAAAGGTCAGATTTCAAACACACACGGCAACTTCACTTGGGCTACAAGCAACGCTGACTTATCCAGCTCAGGATAAGATTTGCTCTCATTGTCTTCGCTCGAAGACATAGGATTTGGTTTGAACATCACTTCAGTCATTCTGACTTAGTTCACTTGGACCCCACTTAACAGTACGATGGTTCCTATGACTCAACAAAGAAGAAAAGGAAACAGCGAAACAACACAGTCTTCACGCTCCATAGTCTTCACTCAATGTCTTCTCATGTCATAGTCTTCAATATGAATATCTTCTCATACCACCATTGTCTTCAATGTCTTCATACATTTTTAGGGGTCATCTCCGGTAGGTAAACCGAATCAATGAGGGACACTACCTGCGTTATCCTGCAATTCTCACAAACGCATTAGTCCCTCAACCAACTTTGTCGTCAATACTCCAAAACCAACTAGGGGTGGCACTAGATGCACTTACAAATATACAAGAGTGTATTATACTTATGCATTACAATAAATAAATACAAATATTCTTAGGTGCAACAGCATATCATTTATATCAATTTAACTATAGAAAACACAAGTATGGAGAATATTACACCATAGCATTTGCATAAATTCGACCAAAGAAAAGATCTTTTGAATAATATTACATTTTTCAATCTATCAATGTAAACTACAACTATTGGGAAGTAAAATCTTCAAATTTTATTTGCTTCCTGTTCCAACCGAAGTATTCAGCTGCAAGTCAATTATCCTTGTTTCAAATCTGTAAATGAAAATTGGACCCTATAGTTATGTAATTAAATATACACAAATATGATCTCGGAATATGGAAGAAAAGACTTCAACTTACAAAAGTTGAAGGCCAAGCAATTAGGTATCCTGAAGAGAAAGCTTCACCAATTGTCCTGCAACCAGAAACTTCCCTTACTAACTCCTCATTATCAAGAATAGGTTCATCTATGCGCACATGGAAAAATTTAGAAACTAACTCAATACCACCAGCCTTAGTAGCTGGATCAATAGTCAGAAAAGCACCATACAACATTTTGCTTGTTGGGATATGATGAAGTCTTTAAAACTACTTTAAAAGCTATGACCATTATTAGCACTCAACAGCAATAATAATATAATTTGCATGAACAATATGATCTCTATTTTAATGGCATCCTAAAATACATGCCCCATAGAAACTAAATAAACTGGACTAGCCATCAAAGTCTAATGCCCAAGGACACCTCACTTGCTCACGCTTGGTTGAAGTTATCCTTTACTTGTCGATTTGTAACAGAAGTCATTTTTCAAGGAGGCATGTTAGATTGGTTTGAGTCGGGAATTTGAGTACAGTAAACCCATGCCCCTTGGCGGATCTTTACCTTGATTGAAGAAGTACGCCTTTTTTTAGCGAACTGGATGTGGGCGTTCAGTTCTAGTCCCCTGCTTGTCTAGTCTTGAAAAATATTCAACTGCGCGATACCTCATTTCCCTTGCCTACAAAGAGATAAATAGTAGATGGAATGATATTCATATCCTAGAGCTACAGAAAGCTGCAACTTCAAAACTCAAAAACACACAAACCTTACCTTTTGCACATAATCAATAACAAGGTCTTGTGGCGACGATGACTTTTTGTTGAATTTGTAACTGACCGACATCATCATGCTCGCCATCCTGGTTCCATGACACAACAATGGTAAGCAATTAATATTTTTATATTCTATCTTTGTGACATGAGTGAGAGTAAGTCTAGACATAACTTTTTGGCATGAATGCGACAGATTATTAGCCTCAGAAATTTCATGTTTCATAGACAAGCGTGCCTCAACAAGTCCATTGCATTGGATTCTCTACAAACTGAAATATTAATACGAAGATTTCATGTTGAAAGCAATGATATAGCCATATTGACATTACCTTTGTTTTACCATGTAGTATTTGTAACCGAGAAATGCCAGTATGATTTGATTGGAGATTTTCCTACAGAACTAACAAGTATGAGTAAAATATTGAAATAAATGCATACAAAAGGAAGGGACAAAGAAGTCATTTACCTCTTCTATTCCATTATTCCCTTTGGCATGTTCCAAACAATTGGCAAGCTTGTTCCAAAAGGCTAGCTTTCTTCATTGCATTTTACAACTATTCTTTGCCCCTTTGGCATGTTCCAAAAAAATTGACAAGCTTCTTCTCCTGTGCTTGCATACTTCCTTATGTAATACAAGATTAAGAAAGTTACTAATTAAGTGTCAATAAAACCATTACAAGTAAAGACAAATTAAATAATGACACCACAAGCACAATTTAAATTGCGAATAGACATGAATTTGTAGAAGATAAATGAGGGAAGGGGAAAGAAGAATCCACCTAGGACAAGATTTGAGTCTTGGACAGGGAAACCAAGCAGTACAAGTTGTGGACGTCTCCTCTGCAATTTGGGTCGCAGAACCAAGCAATCCGACCAAAAGAAACATGTGAATGGAGAGGGCAAAGAGGTACACAGTAGCATGCCAATGCACTATCAGCTTATCATAACTCAAAATAGAGAGAGGAGATTCAAGACCATGGTCCAGCCACCCACACTCAATGCCATTGGATATAAGATGCGCCTATGAACAAAATCTTATCTAGTTTGAAAACACAATGCTCAATCGACAGATATTCATTAAAAAATCTTCTGCTGGAACTTCGAGATAACAAGTTAAAAATCGGCCTAAGAATCCGGGACATTTGCGCATGCTACTTATTTTAATTTCTACCAGTTTGTGCTGGATTCATGTGTGGCACTAGGATGAGAAGGTGGTGATTTTTGTGAAGTGCACACATTGTCGTGCTCCTCGAGTTGTTGACTGACTGTGTGCCGATGAACATGCAGCAATTCCAACAGGACATATTGTCCTGCTCTCATGGGTGAGTACTCATGCGTGTAACATTCCTCATCTGATTTGTTTTACCCTGGTACCTTTGCTTTATTCATTAGACCAAAATTGTCCATGGTCTGCTACTGATCCTAAACTGCTGACCCATCTGTTTAGTGTTGTGGCCGTTTTGATTAATACCCTCTCATGGTTTGCTACATGCTAATGTCTTTTTTTATGAAATCTCCAAACGCAGCAGCATGTTGCCTCATGTGCCATCCCAATAAGTCAGTGAAGCAGCAGCAGCAAGGTGGCCACGGGGTGAGAAATCAGGGAAACGTACGAGTGAAAGGTTCAGAGGTTAAAGAATCAGATGGATGAAAGTACTAGTACAGAGGTGAACTGAAACACTTAGATGGATGAATAAGTACAAGTACTGAGATTACAGCTTGCTCCCGACCCAAATAAGGAATTCGTAGCAGGCAGATCTGAGAAGGGGTGGGCGTTCAGATCCATACCAAACACGAGATCGTACCCCTTCAGGATGTAGGTGCCGAAGCTGAGGATCGACGAGGCCGTCGCCGCAGCAATCCAATTGGCGCCGAGGTAGGTCGAGGAAGCGGTAGATCGATCCGGGGGTTGAGGTGGGTGGGGGCGCGGGTGCTGGGAGGGGCTACAGGCGGCGGCGCGCTGGGCGTTGGAGGGCGGCGACGTAGCCGCCGAACAGGGGGCGTGTCGGGCTCTCCTGCTTAGTTCCCAGCACGCAGTAATGTGCAGGGCCAACCAGCAGCCAACACGTGTCCTGACAGACCCCACCACTCAAGCAACCACAATTCCTTTTTTAATTTATACAGAAAATGTTTTTTCCTTGCCTTATCCCAGTGGACTGCTGCTATTCGACACCCCATAGCCACTCGTTCTACAGCTCCGTGAAAGAGGATTCCGGCGAGGTGAGGTCCGCCGCTCGGCGCCGTGGCCGGCGGCCAGACGGGAGCTGTCGTGGCTAGCGCTGCACGCGTCCGGTGCGCTGCAACGCCTTGGCCGTGGCCTTGGAAGGCGGCAAAGACGGCCCGTCGCGGCTAGTGCCGCCAGGTTCCGGCGTGCTGCGCCGCGTGGGGCACTGGCCTTGAGCCCTTGACTGGAGGCAATATGGGTCCATGGAAGCTACCTCCGCTTGCTTCAGTCGTGCTGCGCCGCGCGGGCCGTCGCCTTGGCCGATGGGTTGACGGGGCCGTCACGGCTAGCTCCGCCCGCCTCCGGCGCGCCCAAGGCTGTGGCCGACCCGCTCCCTGGTAGAAGGTGGAACCACAGCGCATGCAACCAGTCGGCGGGTGCGGCCGTGGCCGGTGGAGATACGCGGGAGGTCGCTGGGTCACACACTTGAAGGCGTGAGCTCGATGCAACTCAACATGCAAAGGTGATTGTAGTTGTTTGCTTCTAGCTAACTAGCTCTCAGAGCATCCACAATGTTGTGTTTTGTTGCCTCTAAGGCAGCCTCTAAGCCTTTAGAGGCAGGCGCTATACACTATGGGCATGCGCCTCTAAGCCAAAATCCTTGGCATCGACGCCAAGCTTGGAGGCTGCCTCTAGTTCTTGCTTTGGACTAAAATAATCAGCTAACCCCACATGTCATGGATAGAAAGAGTGAAGGCCATGCAAAGAGATGAGACACAATCGGTTGAAGAATCAAATATTTTACTCTATGTGGGGACATCTTAGAGGCTGAGAATATGTGCTACACACTACGCACTTTTGAGCCAAGTTTTACTACAGGACATGGGGCCCAACTTAGAGGCAAGCCAGCCTCTAAGCACTGTGGATGCCCTCACTCAGGTGAGTATTAGGCGTCGGCGCACCGGCCAAAACTTTCGGCCGGTCCGCTCTGCACCGTAGGATTAGCATATTGTCAACCGTTCAAACTTTATCCTATACTCCCGATACACATCGTTTTTCTCCACAAACCAATGAACGACCCCTGTAGAACTCGGCGCCTAGCTGGCCGTAGCAGCACCGACTAGTCGCTCCCATCACCACTCACCGCCTCGCCGTGGCCGCTCCCCGTCTCGCCAGATGCAGCGGAGGCCCGTCAAAACATATATGCCCCAAGCGGTTCCACTGGCCGTTGGGCTCTGGAAGCTGGTTGCAACATAATAAATTGCTGGTTCCAGCAAACAAATTCTTTGGTTCCAGCAATAACATGGATCCGGCAAAAAATTAAAAGTTGGGATGATGGCAAAAATCAAAGACGGTGGCAGCAAAAAACACGGACGGTGGCAGCAAAAAATTGAAACTGGGTTTCAGCAGCAAATCACAGAAGGGCGGTAGCAAAAATCGAAAAGGCCAGTGGTAGCAAAATCATAGACGGTGGTAACAAAAATTAGAGATGGTTCCAGCAAAAAACATCTCAAATTACAGATCCTAGCAAAAAAAGTCGCTAATTCCAGCAAAACAAAAGAACGGTTGTAGCAAAAAAGGCCGCTGATTGTAGCTCCCGCCAAGGCTGGTTCTAGCATCTCATCTGCCCGTCGTAGCACGACATAGCCGTCATTCCAGCACCGCGCCCGGGGCTTGCAGGAGCCGCACCTCTTGATTCCAGCTTTAGATGACAACAGTTGCAGCACCGCCCTCTGCCGATTCCAACACCGCTTGTCCTGGAGCTTGCACTACATCGTGGTAGCAGCAGCGGCCCCCCGGGGGGGGGAGGGGGGAGGCACTGGTGTGGTGCTGGTGATTGGCGGAGGAGCAGGAGCTTGATGAACCCCTGTGAGTGGAAAAAGTGAGGTGGGTACTGTGTGCGGCGCTTGGCCGACGAGCTGCCATGGCCGGCCGGCACAGCCTGTAGTCGGTGGGGGGTGGGGGGGAGTGAGGGACGCATGGAAGGAGAGGAGAAGACGAGAAAAGGGAAAAGCGGAGCTCGCAGACGAGATGCGCCCATGGGCGAGGAAAAAGGAGTGGCTCTGGTCGTTCTTGGAGAGATAAGGTAATGGAGAGATAAGATAAGGCAGAGTGAACGGTGCGACCGACGAAAACTCAGCCGGTCGACCGGCTATAAGCGTTTCCCTCTCACTTATCCACCTATCGACATATGCACGTACTGAAATTAGAAGTATAAGAGCTATCCAGCTTCACCTATACATCTTCTCTGCTTTTCAATCACGAGTGCAGGTGAAATCACAAATTGGCGAAAACTTCTCTTAAATTTAGTGCCCAAGACCACATTTAACTGGAAAGTGGGAAACTTTTTTTTTGAAAAATCATGGGGGGGGGGGAGCTCCCGACCTGAATATATTTCTCAATGTTTGTAACCCATCATTCGACTGATTACAAGGTGAAATTACATAGGCACGTGTAATCGTGATAAGAGGTAGGAACACCATAAGGAGGCGTCCTGCTTTTGCTCTGTTTTCTTCATCTTGTGTGTCCAGAGCATGAGATCATCAATGATTCTCTTAAGGGTGAGGATACTGTGGTGGTTTTGCTGCCTGAAGGTCATAGCATTTCTCGAGTCCCAGATCTTCCATAGGATAATGAGGAGGATGGAGTGCCAGATTGCCGCATCCAGCTGAGAGGGGAGACGACAGTCCCAAAGATCGTCAAAGGTGGCCGATGGGTAAATGCCAACCCGTTGCCATATCCGCTGCGTGAGTGGGCAGTCGATGAATATGTGCGAGCGTGTTTCACCATTGAAGCCGCAACGTGGACATAGAGAGTTAGTGACCATGTGCTTGCGGAGTAGGTTGCTTTTGGAGTTAAGTCGATCTCGGAATAGCAGCCAGGCAAAAATCTTCACCCGGTTGGGAACGCATGAAGACCATATTGGAATGGCATGCACATCATTGACAGAGGCGTTGCCCATGGTGAGCGTGTAGGAGGCCCTGGTGGAGAAGCACAGGCCACCATTGAGGTAGCGCTCGTCTGGCCCAGGTGACATCTGGAAATCCTGCAGGAGAGACAACACAGAACACAACTCGGCGGTAGCATTAGAGGTTAGGCGGTTCCGTAGGATTGAATCTAAACCGTAGTTAAAAACAGTAGCCACATGAGCTAGGGGTAAAGTGGTGTGAGAGTATAGGCAGGGGAATAATGTAGCGAGAGGTTTCTGGTGAATCCATGCGTCTAACCAGAAATATGTAGCGAGAGTATAGAAAGTGGGAAACTTACCTGCAACTAATCAATATTTCTTGACGATGGAACATTTACACATCTCAAGGAAAAGTAGTACTCCCTCTATCCCAAAATAAGTGACTCAACTTTGTACTGACAGAGGGAGTACATCTGAAGGTAATTGTTTGTAGAGCAATCCTCGGGAGCAAAGTTTATATACAGCTATTTGAAAGTGTTTCTCTTGTGCATGACTTGATTGGCTACCAAGTCCTGAAAAAGGAAAGGAACGATTTTGTATGAGGAATAAAGAATTTGAGGGTATGACTTGTAAGTGAAACAATACCTTAGTTGGTTTTAGTGAAAAATCACATGATATTCAGAGTCCTGGTTTATGAAACCTGAAAAGCGCTTCAAGATACAACAAAAGGTTTTGCAAAACATCACACGGTATTCACAAGAGCATTAGCAAAATATTTATCCTTTTCATTGATACATTAATCTCTATCATTAAAATTGGCAAAAGGAGAATATGTCAAACGAGAAATCTCATGCACTAAAATTTAAAATAAAGCTAGGTTGTACTCTGTTAGTAGTGCACTTTGATTCTAAGTAAGATCGAGCTGATGTCTCGTTACTAAATCAACTCATGATGCTGATGTAAAATATCTCTCTCCTTCATTTATTTAATTGTCGACGACTAATCCGCCGTATACTGATGGAAGCAGCAAACAAATGTAGATGATTCAGAGTTTCCAAGCATATTTGTTTATCTATATAGAAACAGGGTAATGATATACAGCTAACACTGAAGCAAATAAATAATAATGCAATTCTGAAGGATTAATTTGCATGTGTTTGAACACAAGAAACAGGGTTATGGAAGATGAAGTACGGGGAGCTATTTCTGAAGGATTAGTTTACATGTCATAGTTGTTTATTTGTTTTAATCTTATCTGAGTGTTAATATATGTAGATTCCAGGCGCAATAATGGACCTATTGGCGATGAAGTGCCAGGAGCTCCTTCCATGCTGAGCACCATAGAGGTTGATCCACGAAGGGGGCAATTTTCTATCAATCCTGATCTATTTTCTTGTATCCAGGATGCAACAATCAACAATGGAGTAGATGGGTAGGACACCGGATGTATAGCCACGAAGAAACTTTGGCGGCAAAATATGTTGTTATGCGGTAGAAAAAAAGGTTGTTTGCTGATTTTCTGGAACGTAACAGCAATTAGAGAGATGCGCTGTGTTTATTGAGTGGTGGGGTCCGCCAGGACACGTGCTGGCCCCTGGTTGGCCCTGCACAATACTGCATGGTGTGAACCCAGCAAGAGAGCCCGACCCGGCGTGCTGGGCGTTGGAGGGCGGAGAGATAGCGGCTGGGCTGGATGTAGATCGGATTTGAGACCCAGTTTATTTAACCTTTTGTTGGTTATAATTGGAGGGAAAAGTAAGCGGGAATATTAGAGATTTAGCGCCAGCAGAAAAAATCAAGGGAAATCTGGAGGGAAATTGTTTTGGAAGAACCGGGACACTGTTATATAGTTATTCGTTTGGCATGAAAATTATCTTAAATGTTTTTTTTGCATAAAAAATGGAGCATATTTTAGTATTTATCTATTATTGAGAGGAAAATTAGATATAGTTAAATAGTAATCGGATATTGTCTTTGGAGGCCGAGCTCCATGGAGCTCGGTTTTGAAAAATTGGAATTTTGTCTACATTTCCAAAAATTCTTGAAAAAAACATACATACACATGAAGGCATAACATACATGTGTGGCTGGAGTTCAACCCCGTGCACCTTGGGCCTCAAATTCGATGTCTTCAGCCAACAAAATCAATGAAGAACACCGGATTTGCCTGCCTGCATCCCCCAAACCAGTGCCGAAACAAGCAATTTCTAGAAACCGTCACCACCACGCGAATCAGCAGTAGACGACACAAAACTATACAAGACTCTCCTCACTTGCTTCTCAACGCATGTTGGAGAATAAGCATTGGCCATAATAGACCAGCATAAATTTATGATTTGCATTCTCATGTGTATTTACATAACATGTGCAATATAACATATAACAGGAGTCTCACGGGAGTGCAGGGGAGGGTCTGCCATGGGTACTAGCGCTGTTGTGACCGGGATATCCTGATGTGGAACGATGGGCACACAGGTGTTGTCATGACAATCGGCGGTCAGTTGCCGGAGCGGCGACGATGGCGATGTTGTTGTCGTGACCACCACGCGGCGTTGCCGCGTCCTTGGGGAGCGATGTCGCTGCTGCGATGGGAGCGACACTCCTCCCGGAGGGCGGCTGTGATTCAGAGTCGACAATTGCTTTTATATTCACCGAGTCGTGTTGTGATAAAATTGGTGAGGCGGAATTAAGACATTTAGGTGATGAATTTTAATTTGGGCGAAAAGAGGACGTGCGTTGTGTACCCTTACGAGAGATCAAACTATAAGTTTAATTGTGATGTTGTCTGGTCAAGGTACTTTAAGCATGAGGTTACGTTCCAGTTCATATAAAAAACATTGAGGTTGACGACGACTCATGATATTCATTTGTGTCCTTGATCTATTACCCTGCCGGCCAAATGGAGCATATGCTTCTCTACCTCATGAGAGCTGGCGGCAACCAGAACATCGTCGACGATGGTTGTACTAACCACAGATGATGGTGAACATTGGTAGTGGTGATCGGAATAGACCTCGGCGGAACTATCATAGATGGACTCCTTGTTGTGGTGTCGTCATAGCTCTCGCTAGCGTTGGACAATATGGAACCACACCAACTCCCAACAAAAGAAACTAATCTATTGCTCATGAAGAATGACGTAGCAACGCATATGGTAGAACAATGGACATCCGAAGCAACCTTCAAATAACTTGGGAACGATTGATCTGAGAGGCTGGCACATCGATCCAGTCTCCTCCTTCCTTCCTCTACATGGCAAAAGGCCGACAAAGAATATGGGGAGATCTTGCTCCTGATCGGTCGCCTGGATCAAGATCATGTCATTCCCATGTGAGTGCCCATGAGAGCTACGATCGGCATGGGATAAAGTTGTGACCATTGTGGAGGCCGACTTTGGATGGGCGCTGAGAACACATGTGGTGGTGCTACAAAGTGGTGTCGATGGGATGCTTGAGATGTGACCGACCACCGACGATGTTGCAATGACAGTGATGCGAGAGGGTGACAGCCGGTTGCCACAACAGCAACGATGGGCACGATGATGTTGCAGTGACCAGTGTCGCTACGTGATCCTATGACCCCAAGAGGTAACAGATTGACTTTACACCGGCCAGTCGAGTCCACTAACAGAAGACGGACAACCGTCGGGAGTATGGGACATCGCAGCCGCCCCACTATTACCTTGGATTATAGTTTTAAAAAAGGACAGGACCGAGAAAAACCGGAACCGGTGACATTGGCAGTTGGCTAATCTTCATGGACCGTTCCGTGCATGTTTTTTTTGGTAAAAGCGAGCGAACCGGCGGAAAGGCCCAAAAACGAGTGAACCGGTCCAAAAGCCCATCGTTTGATTTATATTCGTGTGGATAGTCTAGGGGTTTTCCCCGAATCGGTGCACTTTCGCCCCCTTCCGCCGCCGCCCCTTCCACTGTAGGGCACCACCGCCCTTCCGCCGCCGCCCTTGCACGGCACGGCGACGCCGCCCCGCGCCGCCAGGAGCCCAGGACGGACACTCCGATGCCTCCTCGTGCGGCCGCGCCAGCGCTGTGCTGCATGCTGGTCAAGCGACCCCAGCCGTCCAGGGGACGCCATCGCCGCCGCCTGGTCTCCAGCGTTCAGCCGTCCAGCCGCTGCAGGTCCAGCTACTCCAGCCTTCCCTCCGATACACACTGCGGACCAGGAGGTCCAGCTAGCGGACCAGGACGACGGATGGTCGCCTTCCTCCGCTCCTGACCAGGACGACCGATGGTCGCCTTCCTCCGCTCCCGACCAGGACGCCCCGACCACCGACGCTGGTAATATGATCTCTTTCTTCTCCACTCTGATTACCAATTCTTCTATTCTATCCAAGCATCCATATGTGATACGTCAACTTGTGAAGTTTGTGAGCTAGAACTACTAAACTGTGTTGCTTTTGCTGGCCTGATGACAATAGTTGATAAAGAATTAGAGAGATTAGGGAAAAGAATTAGAGATTGGTATTTGGTAATTTATATTTCAGTTTTATTATGTTGCTATTTGGTGTTCTGAGATTATGAGGGAGACTTTTTTGAGACTATGAGAAAGACTTTTTTTTACGAATGACTATGAGAAAGACTTACATTTGATTGAGTACTGATTCTGGTTTGCTATTTAGTGGTGGTGATGTGATGAAGTTTATGGTGATACGGTGATTTATATCTCATTTTGTCCTTTTTGTGACAGAGAACTAGAGATTATTAGTGTATATGATGAGCGATGCTGCTCTTCTGCTGCAGGTACGTGAACAGGGGCGGCGTTGACAACACTGGCCTCCTCCAGCAGCCAATCTTCGCCCCGCTCCTGCTCCGAGCTCCTTTAGCGACCTCACCACCTCGCCTACTGCCTGCTTCGTGCTCAGCTCGCCTACGAGATGTTCGACCAATTGACCAAATCGAGCCAAGCCAAGTCTGCCTCTCTTGCCTGGGCATGGACGACGGTCGGGTACTTACCATCATCAAGTAGTCGAGTACCAGAAGCGAAGCTGACAGAGAGGAAGAGGCTACATAAGGATTCTTGTGTCCCAAAAGGTATGTTCCTTTTTGCCTATTCATGTTCCATGCATTACCTGGCTCACGGTGTCTAGTCAACTCAGCTCACAGTGATCAATGATTGATCAATATTAACAGGATTTGATTTTCAGTTTAAAGCGGAACCTACTAGATTATTGGGTGTTTGGATGGTCGATATATGTCACTCTCTGACTCTCAGTTCATTCTATCTTTGCGTTTTTTTACTATAATGTTTCTATCACGGTGAAGCAAAAGAACGTGGAATTAGTGATGGCGAAACTTTAAAATGCTTTGCATCATTAGGGTTGTTATTACAGTCCATATATGTATTGAAAATAACCTGACTCTTCTGATTTATAATGAACTTCTGCTCATGCGCTTCAGTGAATCTTATTTTGCAGGAAATTTTGCAAGTGGAGGTGAAGGATTGTTCTAAACTGGCAGATGAAGCTATGCGTTCTTTTAGTGGACTTTTATATGTTTGCATAGTTTTTGCTCTTCAAACATGAAGCTTAGAAAATTTCAGAAAATTGTTACTAAGTTAAGTTCATGTATGACAGATTGTCATTGGAGATAGATACACTTTATGTTAGATTTACCATCTTGTAAACCAAGCTTATGTTGTTCGAAATTGACGTTTTGATTAATTTGGGATTTCTGTTTCGTGTCAAAACCTGGACATCTGATTCAATGGTTTCTTCTTTGTTGTTGTAAACCAGCCTTTGTGTGTGTGACTACTGTGGGTTGCACTTGCCGCTAGGTGCTAGGCGTTGTGCGTGTGTGATTTTTGTGCTTGCACTTACAGCTGGCCCCTAGCCATCTTGCCACCCGGTCAACTAGGAGATGTACACTGCCTAACAACTGCTTGTTTGCTTACTGCTACGGACAATTCTTGTGTTGTGCTGGTTGGAGTGTGTGGGTGTTCTTCTGAAAAAATGATGTACTGGCTGGAGTGTGTCCGTGTTCTTCTGAAAAACAATTACTAGCACTGGAACAATGTTCTTTTTTCGGTTTCATGCTAGTACAATACTGGTCTACTAGACTGTTGTTTAGTGGTTGATTGATGCTACAGTTGTACGGCTCTACAATTCTTAAGCCTACTTTAAAAAATCGGACTGACAGTTGAACCGTTGAGGCTACCGGTTTAGGTTTTTATCAGTTGGACTGCCGGTTCAACTCGTTCAGCGACAAAAAACTGGAATATTTAAGCTATTTAAAAAGAATTGACCTCTAATCAAATGAATCATTTATTGGTTATAATCCACTATGGAATAACAAGCTGTGGCTAGCCTAGCTGGTAGGGGTGTTGGACGTGCGGTGCCTAAAGGGTCAAAGGTTCAATTCCTAGTTTACACATGATTTTCTTGTCATTTTATTACTGGCTTTTTGCTAAAGACTGACGCACCTAAAAAAAATCGATTGAGGCCTCGATTCCGGGTTTTAGTCGGACCAGTACAGTTTTTAAAACTATGTTCAAAAGTACACTCGTTTGTTGTTGGTCTTCCACTCCTTCCACTAGTAGAAAAGGGGGCAATGGTTCAGGCCGGGTTGAACCGGGACTAATGGCGGCATTGGACCCGGCTCGTGAGCCACGGGGGCCGGCCGGGCCACGTGGGCCATTGGTCCCGGTTGGTGGGACTAACCAGGACCAATGGGCCTTGCTCCTGGCCCGACCCCTTTGGTCCCGATTGGTGGCTTGAACCGGGACCAAAGATTGCCCTTTAGTCCTGGTTCTGGTCACGAACCGGGACCAATTGGTTGCCTATATATACCTCGCCCGCGAGCAGAGCACTCCCACTGCTCTGTTTTTCGTCGCCGGCGAGGGGAGAGCTTTGTGGTGTTCTAGCTCACCTCCTATGCACACGAGGTGTTCGATGGAATGCCCGAGCCACACTACTTAAGCTTTCTCCTCTCCAAGATTGACCTCCAAGCTCCATTTTTCTCAATATTTGTCTAGGTTTAGCGGTCCGTCCCGTCCCGTCGCCGTCTTCACCTCCGTCAATCGCCTGCGCCGATCTCGTCGCCGGCACCACCGTGGTGAGCCTCTTGTTCTTATCTTCTTTCTGAAAGGAAAAAAAAATCTTACTTGTATGTTTATATATATAGATACTTGTATAATTTTCTTACTTTTATTATTGCATCTATATAGTGCGATGGTTTTGGTATCCGCCCCGTCGGCCCTCGTCTTGTCTATGATTCGGATGTGGTATATATTATCTTTTCATAACTATTGGTTCATTTATTGTTTATGACAATTATGCCGACCAATGTGACATAGATTTTATTTATCTAGGAGGTTGTTGAACCGGAAATTCCAACCGACCCTATTGTCGAGAGGTTAAATTTAGTTGAAGAAGAAAACAATTTGTTGAAGGAAAAAATTAGATAATTTGAGGAGGAGAAGATGATATTGGAGTTGCATGTTGCGGATGTCGTCGATGATCACAAGATCAAGATGGATGCAATGCGCTTGAAGATTAGAAAGATTAGAAAATATGCCATTCATACCGAGGCTTGGTATCATTATGCCGTTGGATCAGTTGTTACATTGGTTGCGATTATGATCGCATTTGTTTTCGCATTGAAATGTTTTACATAGTTTCAGTGTATGGTTTAATTAATTTAGATGTTCTGCAGAGCTTTATGTTGTTAGATGAGAACTATGTATGTACTTTGGGTTTAATGTGATGATGAACTTCTATTAATTTGGTCACTTAATTATCTATTCATGATGTTCTATAATGATTTTTGACACACTTAATTATATATAATGCACGCAGATGAACCGACAATGGATGTGCGGTTCAAGACACACCTCCGAGTACATTAAGGGCGTGCATGATTTTCTCGAAGTGGCTGAGGCAAACAAGCAGAATGGTTTTATGTGTTGTCCATGCCCTATATGTGGGAATACGAAGTCTTACTCTGACCGGAAAATCCTCCACACCCACCTGCTTTACAAGGGTTTCATGCCACACTATAATGTTTGGACGAGGCATGGAGAAATAGGGGTTATGATGGAAGATGGCGAAGAAGAAGAGTACGATGACAACTATGTGCCCCCTGAATACGGTGATGCTACTGAACATCAAGAGGAACCAGACGATGTGCATGATGATGCTGCAACGGGCGAAGCTGCTGAAGATCAAGAGGAACCAGACGATGTGCCCGATGATGATCATCTCCGCCGGGTCATTGTCGATGCAAGGACGCAATGCGAAAGTCAAAAGGAGAAACCGAAGTTCGATCGCATGTTAGAGGACCACAAAAAAGGGTTGTACCCCAATTGCGAAGATGGCAACACAAAGCTCAGTACCGTACTAGAATTGCTGCAGTGGAAGGCAGAGAATGCTGTGCCTGACAAAGGATTTGAGAAGCTACTGAAAATATTGAAGAAGAAGCTTCCAAAGGATAACGAATTGCCCGATAGTACATACGCAACAAAGAAGGTCGTATGCCCTCTAGGATTGGAGGTGCAGAAGATACATGCATGCCCTAATGACTGCATCCTCTACCGTGGTGCGTACAAGGATCTGAACGCATGCCCGGTATGCGGTGCATTACGGTATAAGATCAGACGAGATGACCCTGGTGATGTTGACGGCGAGCCCCCCAGGAAGAGGGTTCCTGCGAAGGTGATGTGGTATGCTCCTATAATACCACGGTTGAAACGTCTGTTCAGAAACGGAGAGCATGCCAAGTTGATGCGATGGCACAGTGAGGACCGTAAGAAAGACAGGAAGTTGAGAGCACCCGCTGACGGGTCGCAGTGGAGAAAAATCGAAAGTACTGGGATGAGTTTGCAAGTGAGCCAAGGAACGTATGGTTTGCTTTAAGCACGGATGGCATTAATCCTTTCGGGGAGCAGAGCAGCACTCACAACACCTGGCCCGTGACTCTATGTATGTATAACCTTCCTCCTAGAATGTGCATGAAGCGGAAGTTCATTATGATGCCAGTTCTCATCCAAGGCCCTAAGCAACCCGGCAACAACATTGATGTGTACCTAAGGCCATTAGTTGAAGAACTTTTACAGCTGTGGAATGGAAACGGTGTATGTACGTGGGATGAGCACAAACAAGAGGAATCTTACCTAAAGGCGTTGCTGTTCATGACCATCAACGATTGGCCCGCTCTCAGTAACCTTTCAGGATAGACAAACAAGGGATACCATGCATGCACGCACTATTTACTTGACACCGATGGTATATACCTGGAAAGCTGCAGGAAGAATGTGTACCTGGGCCATCGTCGATTTCTTCCGACCAACCATCAATGTCGAAAGAAAGGCAAGCATTTCAAAGGCGAGGCAGATCATCAGAAGAAGCCCGCCATGCGTACCGGTGATCACGTACTTGCTATGGTCAATGATTTACACGTAATCTTTGGAAAGGGTCCCGGTGGACTAGCTGTTCCTAGTGACGCTGGGGGACACGCACCCATGTGGAAGAAGAAATCTATATTTTGGGACCTACCCTACTAGAAAGACCTAGAGGTCCGCTCTTCGATCGACGTGATGCACGTGACGAAGAACCTTTGCGTGAACCTGCTAGGCTTCTTGGGAGTGTATGGGAAGACAAAAGATACAACTGAGGCACGGGAGGACCTGCAACGTTTGTACGAAAAAGACGGCATGCCTCCAAAGCAGTATGAAGGTCCTGCTAGCTATGCTCTTACCAAAGAAGAGAAGGAAATCTTCTTTGAATGCCTGCTTAGTATGAAGGTCCCGACTGGCTTCTCGTCGAATATAAAAGGAATAATAAATATGGTAGAGAAAAAGTTTCAAAACCAAGTCTCATGACTGCCACGTGATTATGACGCAACTGCTTCCGGTTGCATTGAGGGGGCTTCTACCGGAAAACGTCCGATTAGCCATTGTGAAGCTATGTGCATTCCTCAATGCAATCTCTCAGAAGGTGATCGATCCAGAAATCATACCAAGGCTAAGGAGTGATGTGGTGCAATGTCTTGTAAGTTCCGAGCTGGT
Organism: Triticum dicoccoides; assembly: GCF_002162155.2. Lineage (NCBI taxonomy): Eukaryota > Viridiplantae > Streptophyta > Magnoliopsida > Poales > Poaceae > Triticum > Triticum dicoccoides. The sequence goes on from NC_041383.1 coordinate 98,102,026, forward strand.
GTTCCCACCATCCTTCTTCAATATCATGACGCACGTCCTAGTTCATCTAGTTGACGAGATTGTCATTTTGGTCCCCGTGTTTCTACACAATATGTACCCCTTTGAGAGATTCATGGGAGTCCTAAAGAAATATGTCCGTAACCGCGCTAGGCTAGAAGGAAGCATCTCCATGGGCCATCAAACAGAGGATGTCATCAGGTTTTGTGTTGACTTCATTCCTGGCCTTAAGAAGATAGGTCTCCCTCAATTGCGGTATGAGGGGAGACTGATTGGAAAAGGCACGCTTGGAAGGGACTCAATAATATGCAGGGACGGATATTCTTGGTCTCAAGCACACTACACAGTTCTACAAAACTCTACCTTGGTGACCCCGTATGTCGATGAACACAAGAACAGTCTGCGCTCCAAACACCCGGAGCAGTGCGACGACTGGATTACATGTGAACACATCAGGACTTTCAGCAGTTGGTTGGAAGCATGTCTCAGAGGTGACAACACTGTTTGTGCTGAGCTGTACTTGTTGTCCAGGGGACCATCTTCGACTGATACGATTTGAAAAGGATACGAGATAAATGGGAATACATTTTACACGATTGACCAAGATCAAAAGAGCACCAACCAAAATAGCGGTGTCCGCTTTGATGCAACAACCAAGAGAGGAAAGGACACATATTATGGTTACATAGTGGACATATGGGAACTTGAGTATGGACATGATTTTAAGGTCCCTTTGTTTAAGTGCAAATGGGTCAATCTGTCAGGAGGCGGGGTATAGGTAGACCCACAGTACGGAATGACAACAGTGGATCTGAAAAATTTTGGGTACACTGATGAACCATTCGTCCTAGCCAATGATGTGGCACAGGTTATCTATGTGAAGGACATGTCTACCAGACCGAGAAAAAGAAAAGATAAGGAAGCGAATACATCATACGATGAGCCAAAGCGCCACATAGTTCTTTCAGTAAAAAAGGACATCGTGGGAGTGGAGAGAAAGACAGACATGTCTGAAGATTATGAAAAGTTTCATGATATTCCTCCCTTCAAAGTCAAGGCTGACCCCAGCATCCTGATAAACGATGAAGATTATCCATGGTTACGGCGCAATAAGCAAATGACACAAGCGAAGAAAAAGTGAAGACTTTCTCCCGCAACTATTATGATGATACCATGCCAACTTTGTAACAGATGAGTATGATACCATTACCCGTTTTGTACAAGCACATGCTATGTGGGTGAATTTATGATACCATGCCAACTTTCATCTTTTTTAGAGTTCATTTGAAATGCTTTAATGTCTTATGGTTCGGCCCTCGTAATAATTAAAAATAGCAACAATAAGTATTTTGTTGTAAGTAGAAACAAAATAAAATAAATAAAGCAAGAAAGAAAACAAAAAAACAAAAAAAGTGTTTTCAAATTTGAAAACTAATGGCACTAACAGAAAGTTTATAATTTTTCTAAAACTAAAAGCAAAAAGAATTAAAAAATAGAGCAAAAAACAAAATAAAATAAATAATGCAGAAAACAAAACAAAAAAACTGGAAAATAATTAAAAATAGCAACAATAAGTATTTTGTTGTAAGTAGAAACAAAATAAAATAAATAAAGCAAGAAAGAAAACAAAAAAAACTAAAAAAG
>NC_041383.1:98104323-98105177 GCF_002162155.2 Triticum dicoccoides
CAACAATAAGTATTTTGTTGTAAGTAGAAACAAAATAAAATAAATAAAGCAAGAAAGAAAACAAAAAAACAAAAAAGTGTTTTCAAATTTGAAAACTAATGGCACTAACAGAAAGTTTATAATTTTTCTAAAACTAAAAGCAAAATAGAATTAAAAAATAAAGCGAAAAACAAAAGAAAATAAATAATGCAGAAAACAAAACAAAAAAAGTGAAAAATAAAATAAAAATAGCAACAATAAGTAAAGAAAACAAAAAAACAAAAAAAAGTCTCCTACTGGGCCCCCACGGCCTGAATACGACTAGAAACCCTAGTGTGGGCTAGGATTCAGGCCCACAGTAGGCCCAGAAGGCCCATCAGGCAAAGCAATAGCGAGTAGGCCCGAAAGCCTGCGGTGGAGAGGAGCTCGAGAAGGGTGCGGCAGTGGGGCTTATAAACCACTGCGCGCCCCTCTCAACTAGCGAGGTGGGACTAAACTTTGGCCCCGACGCGGGCAGCACAGGGGCCTTTGGTCCCGGTTGGTGGCACCAACCGGGACTAAAGGGGGAGGCATTGGTCCCGGTTGGTGCCACCAACCAGTACCAAAGGCCACCGCTTCCCGCCCTTTGGGCTGCCGAAAAATAGGTCTTTGGTCCCGGTTGGTGGCACCAACCGGGACTAAAGGGTGCATTAGTCCCGGTTGGTTTCACGAACCGGGACCAATGCTCTTGCTATATAAGTAGCACTTCGCAATTTTGCAGAGTTCATCACCACAGTTGCCCCCCGACGACGCCGAGCACATCGTCGCCGCCAGGCTGCCCCGACGCCGCCCGCCGCCCCCGCCGTCGCCGTCGCCGTCGCCTGCACCCGTCATCG
>NC_041383.1:98105187-98106296 GCF_002162155.2 Triticum dicoccoides
CTGCTCGCCCCAACGCCGCCCGCCGCGCCTCTGTGAGCACTGTGCCTCTGCGGCCCCGCCGCCACCGTGCTATTTTTTATGCTATTTTTTAATATGTTTTTAGATTCATATATGTATGTATGTATTTGTTAGATATATGTATTTTTTATGTTTGTTCATATATGTATGTATGTATTTTTTACATGTTTTTTATGTATGTATGTATTTTTTCAATTGTAATGATGTTTGAAGTTACATATATGCAAATGTTAGATGTTTAGAAAAGTTTTATCTATATATGTTCTCTGATTTAGTACATTTTAGGTTAGTTTAATTTTTAGTAAAATTTTATATATCTAGCTAGGAAAGGAAGAAGAAGAAAAAGAATGAGAGGAAAAAGAAAAATAAGAAGAGGAAGAAAGGAGAAGAAGAGGAGAGGAAGAAGAGGAGAAATAAAAAAGAAGAGGGAAAAAGAAGAGGAGAAGAAGAAAGGAATAGAGGAGAAGAAGAAAAAATAGAAATTTTGTATTTTTCTTCTTCTCCTCTTTTTTCTTCTTCTTCTTCTTCCTTCTTCCTTCTTCCTCTTTTCTTCCTTTTCCTTATTTTCATTTCTCGAGGGAGAAGAAGAAAAAGAAGAGTAGTAGAAGAAGAAAGGAATAGAGGAGAAAGAAGAAACTTCAACACGAGGGGGGGGGGTACCGATACCCCCTCCCCGATAACATTATTTTCCCATGTATATGTATGTCACGTCGTTGTCGATATAACCCCCTCGAGATAACTTCGACATGAGGGGCGGTCGATATATATACCCCCTCTCGACCGTGATAACTTATACAACGGCAGCACCCTCCCTCGGCCCTCTCGCTCGACCAAAACTCTCGAGGACACCCAAACCCTAGAGAGAAAACGATGTTGGTCTCTTACCCCCTCCCGCCGCGCCCCTACCCGACAAATTAACTCTCTCGAGGCCACCCAAATTTACCAAGTTAAAAGAGCGTTGCCGTCGAGGCCACCCCAAACCCTTGAAGCGTTGTGTCGAGGCAACCCCAAACCCTAGAGAAGCAGCGTCGAGGCCACTAACATGATTCCTTATTGTGATTAACTAGCTAGTTCTACGTTTGCCACTAATA
>NC_041383.1:98106541-98110857 GCF_002162155.2 Triticum dicoccoides
CATCTGTACCATGTTTGAATAAAAATTGACATGTTGTAAATATTTGCAGAAACTATGGAGCACTCCCGAGACGAAGAAACAGAAGCGATGTTGGGGGACATAATCGCAAATGGAAGTGATGAAGTTGCGTCATTTCTCCTCGACACCGATGGTCAGCTGGAAGGACTGGGTGAAGAAGAGGGCTATGTTCATGATGGCTTCGACCCACTAATGCCGGTACAAGAAGAGGACTATGTTCATGATGGCTCCGATGACACAATGGAGGTACAAGAAGGAGACCGTGCTGACTACTCCGGTGACCGAACCGAGTCCGGCCAGGTATATATATATTAGTTAAGCCCGTGGTGACTAGTTAATTGATGCATCCATTGTTTTGGTATATGTACACATATTAATTACTCTCGTCTTTCTTCCTTATAATTTCTAGCCCTCCGGATCGAGCACAACTTCGGTAAGGAGACGAGGCCCAAAGAAAAAGTTGAGCTCAGATGAAAAGTTTGAGATCATAGAAATCGCGCCCGACGGCGAACTGATTGAACCCATCCGGACAAAGCGCGCATTTTCTGCTCAGTGCGGGGTTCTTGTTAGGGACAAGATCCCGATCAGCATCCAACAATGGTATAAGCCTAAGGAGGAAGACCTTGAGGTGTCTTATGTCAATGATATGCAGAAAGAAGATCTTTGGACTTAGCTGAAGGCAAATTTCACCCTACCGCCAGAGGAGGATCCGGAGAAGCCAGTTAAAGAGCAATTAATAAAGTCTTGTGCTCTTAAGAAGATGGCAACCCTATTTAGGAGGTGGAGGAAAGAGCTGAACAAGTTTGTCGACAAAGAAAAGACACCAGAATTCATTGGCAAATATGAGAAGATCAAAGATCACTGGCCCGCATTTGTGGCCCACAAGACATCGGAAAAGAGTAAGAAGATATCGGCGACAAACAAGCTAAATGCTGCGAAGAAGAAGCTTCACCATCGCACGGGGTCAGGTGGCTACCTCAAAGCCCGGCCTAAGTGGTCCAAGGCTGAGAATGGTCTGCTTGAAAAAGGGATCGAACCAGAGACAATGTACTGGCTAGACCATTGCCGGACTTGGTTCTTCGGGGCTAGTGGAACCTTGGACCCTCTATCAGGGAAGTGCCATTGGACGAACGAGCAACTGAAAATACCAGTCAAGCACCTTCGGCACTATATCGATGCAGCGCAGCGAGCGACGTTCGTTCCAGACAAGGAGAAGGACGAGCTCACAATGGCCCTCGGGAATCCTGAGCACCCTGGACGGACACGAGGCACGCCAGGCTCCATTCCGCGGAAGGTTGGTTTTCCGGACACAGGGGGTTACAAAACCCACGAGAGGAGGAAGAGACTGGAGCAGGGCCAACTGCAGGCGCTGCACGAAAGGGTAATGGGGATAGAGGAACGAGAAGAGGAACGAGAAGCAGCAGATCGCAGCAAACGACCTGCTGAAGCTTCCCCCGAAGCTACCCCGCCATCTCAGCGGAGAAGTAGCATGGCTTCCACCGAGCTGCTTCAGCCGGAGCATGTCTTGACGGCTCCTGCCAGCTATCTCATGGATGCTATCACGGAATCTCAAAATTGCCACATTATGGCGCGATGGATGAATTTGAAGGTCAAGGCGGCTGTTGGCTCTGTTTATCCTAGTGGACCCGGCATAACTTATCACTGCCAGCCGATTCCAGAAGGATATGCTAAGGTGATGGTGGATGAAATAACAGAGGGATTCGAGGACCTCCTGCTTGACCACCCTACCGGTGAAGGGGAGACTAGCTAGGCTGGGTTCTACTCTGAAGACTCCATGCCTATGGCGGAAGGAGCTCATCAACCTTCCGAACTGGACGCCTCCGCCTCCTCCTCCTCCTCCGGCGAGTCAGGGCACTCCGCCTCCTCCACCGCCTCCTCCTCCGGCGAGTGATGATCAGGGCACGCGTGGCGGCACTCCGCCTCCTTCTCCGGCCTGTGGCGGCACTCCGCCTCCTTCTCCGCCTGCGCCGGCGCTCCCGAGCAGCCAGCAGCCTCCTCCTTCTCCGCCTCGCCAGCAAGGGCGGAAGAGACCTGCCGCCGCCCCGGCTGCTCCGGTGCATCATAGTCCTTCGCCTCCGCCTCGTAAGAAAGCACGAAAGAAGACAGACGCCGCAGCCACTCCGTCTGCTCCGGCGTCTAGCAGCACAACCAGAGGCGGGAGGCAATACATATACGGTCCATCTCTCAAGCCTCTAGAGAAGTTACCGTACAAGAGGACCGAGGAGGAAACCGATATGATCGTGCGGACCCACGTGAAGGAGTTCTTTGAAGGGGTGAAAGCAAAGAGACATCCACCTCCAGAGGAGAAGGTAGATCCGGTGAAAGCAAAGCGCACTCTCGATGCCCTAAGGAAACCGGCAAAGTCTCCACCGAGAACCAACTATGAGCGCATTACTGAACAGACATATCTCCAAGCGGAGCGGTCGGGAAGTACTATCAGACATCAAAGAGCAAGAGAACGAGAAGCTGCGAAAAAATTGACCAGCTCGGCGAACAAGCAAACCAATCGTGCCCCCCGCTCAATGTGTCTAGCGGCAACATCGTCGCTAATGTTCCGCGGATGGTGTCTGGTTATGGCAATCTACAAGATTACCTGCCTGACGATGCACTTCCTGATTTCATGGAGGTGGAGGAACACAGATACGAGTATGGGAAGCCTCTCATCAAAGATGAAAAATCTCTAACAACGATGATGCGAAGATTCCATAATTGGTACATGAAAACCTGCAGAGAGTCTGGGGGGACGAGTACTTTGTATCTGAGAATTAAAGAGGAGCACGACCTCGTTGGAAATGATCTGTTGCCTGTTCCATTTGAGGAGTTCTTCGAGTTCTTCAATCAAAAGGCCCTCGATAAATTAACGGTCTTTTGCTACTGCTTGTAAGTACTATTTCTATCATTAAGTCTCTATATATAGTTCGGCTCTTTCATTGCATGTATTTATAATTAATTATCCTCAATATATTATGCAGATTGAAGATCGTCGAGTGCAAAAAACAAGATATTTATGATATTGGGTTCATTAACACAAATATCATAGATGTATTTCTGGTTGAAAAGCACGTCAAAGAGGCCGAGGACAACTTGCTACAATCGTTGATCAAAAATCAAAACAAATATACCATACTCTTTCCTTACAACGGCAAGTGAGTGTTACTATCGTGTGCATATTCGGTTTTCCTTATTACTCGAATGAGGTTATAGTAATGTAATTGATGAGTTATGCATGCGTGCGCAGGTACCACTATATTCTTTTGGAGATTAAGCTTGAGCGTGGACTAGTAACCGTCTTAGACTCGAGACGGAAAGATCCCAAAACCTATGCGGACATGACTGAAATGCTCAGCAAGTAAGTTCAATCGATCATTATCGCACCATATCGGCAACTTTTTGTTCATTTCCTGATATCACAAGTAATAATAATTATTTTCTTTATCTTGCAGGGTTTGGAAACAGTTCACCGCTAAAGCTCCGGGACTGCCGAAGGAGCTGCGATATACATACCCGAAAGTAAGTACTACTGGCTAGCTAGTTGCGCGCATCTCCCGTTGATTCTATAGCTATACTTTCATCAATGCCATTTATAATGCTTCATTATCAATTTGATTGACCTCTATTTCTCGTAAAGTGCTTGTGGAAGGAACAAGGGAATGATTTCTGTGGATACTACGTGTGCGAGTTCATCCACACCGCGACTTTGAAAAACAAGCGGGGCTACTCTCAAAGACAATATGAAGTGCGTAAGCAATAATATTCACAATTTCATTTTATTACACCATCATTTCTGTTGAGTTTCATTCATATATATGTATTAATTAACCCCCTTCTTCAAATTAGACGTGGCAGATGCGGAATGAACTCCTAGAACCAGATCGCATGAAAGCAATTCAAGAGGAATTGGCGGGATTCTTTCTTGACCACATCATCAATAAAGCCGGAGAATACCATGCGGAAGTTGATTTCAATTGCTAGGGGACTGTAATTGAGAGATCTTACATATTGTACATGTATGTATAGCCAGTAGCGTCGGATACATGATACGAAAACTTGTTGTTCGACCAATCTCTCGGAGAAGGAGAGGTCGATCGATCATTTCTCTCGGTATGCATGACGAACTTCTGTACTCAATGGTTCCCTTCACTTTCTTACTAGCTAGCGTGTCGAGGGCTATATGTATATAGTAAGTAGCGTCGACCAAGCACGGACATAAGAGAGGACACTTCTCTCTATTAATTAGCTAGCTAACACAATATATGAAACACCTAAATTAACCCCCC
>NC_041383.1:98111226-98193142 GCF_002162155.2 Triticum dicoccoides
TGGAATGCTGACGCGTGGATGCCTTTTGGTCCCAGTTGGTGCCACCAACCGGGACCAAAGGCCCCCCTGCCTGGGCTCGGTGCACCGGCCACGTGGACGACCATCTGTCCCGGTTTGTGTTTGAACCGGGACTAAAGGGGGGAGGTATTAGTAACGACCCATTAGTCCCGGTTCATGAACCGGGACTAAAGACCCTTACGAACCGGGACAAATGCCCCCTTTTCTACTATGGTCAATTTGCGTACCGGCGTTAAACTGTTAATTTGACATCATCATTTTAAAGTGTGCATTTGCATTTATGGTCATCAAGTCATCCAAAAAACCACGTAAAAGTATGGTTAATATGATATTCATTGCAACCATATCAAAATAGTTCCGTGCGAGTATTTAGTACGAAACTGTATTGTTTTTGTACCATATTGCCCAAAAAATGAAAACTTTATTTACCAATATAAAAAGGTATTTATAAAAAAACACGTTGGCACGTGGGCTTTGTGTGTGAAGGTATTGGTGATCTCTGTATATAGTTGATTTTAGTATTTCCATTTCCCCATTTCCATTTCCCCATATAATATAACTTGTAACACTATGATCAACTAATGAATATGTTACTAATCGTAAAGTTCGTAACATATGCCACCAACACATAATTATATGTTACTATGTGAAAACATATGTAACAAAATGGTACTAACACATATTTATATGTTACTGTTAAATACCGCTGTAACACATTTTGGGGCCTTATATAGGATGTGTTACTACCTGCCGTCCAACACAAAATGAGGTGTTACTGGAAATTACCTTGTCACACATTTTTGTATGTGTTACATGATTGTGTTACTTAAAGTCTGTTTTATTGTAGTCGTTCCACGCTCGGGCATTGAAGTTTGTAACTATTTTAGATTAGAATATACTACTCCTCCGGTGCTAGTAGTAGAGCAGAGTCCTACTCTACTACTCTACTCAAGCAAGTTAGGGCATAGTAATGTAGTAGGTATTGTAGGGAGTACCACTACTGTGATCACTCAAGCAAGTTGTCTGGCGTCGATATGACCCTACGATGTTGGTATGTGTCTCGTAAGTCAAGCGGCATGCTGTAGTCATCATCACCTGTCCACTTCCCGCAGCACATATTCGCTTCTCCATCTTTGTCTGCACATAATCTCGTTCAATCTTCCATCCCCGCTAAGGCGCCTCCCCCCCTCGTCCAAAACCCAAGAACTAACAATGGCAGAACCGAGGAGCGTCCGCTGAAAGAGTGGCTGGAATTCGCTCCCCATAAAGGTAATCAAGCTCATTGTTTCGTGTGTGGACAATCTCAGTACCATGCTGCTCGCCGCGTGCTCGTCGGGGCTGTATCGTTTACTCAAAGCCCTTAGGCCGGAGCTTTTTAAGCCAGCTCCTTGCTTGCTGATGCCGCCCGATCTTCAGAAACGGCATGTCACGCAGCATAACGATTGTAGGGGGGCGAGCATCAACCCCCTTGACTGCGATCCGATCCCCATCAGCCTCAACTACATTAATGGTATGTACTGGGTCGACATGAACACGTCTTGGATGGTGCTCGTCGACGGCCGCGACAGTTGGATGCTCGTGGAGGTCTACACCCAGCGATCGATCCCCCTTCCTTTGATTAACACTGCACTGCTTTGGCACCGCGACCCAGAATACGCGGAATCTTATAGTAGCCAACATGATACCAAGTTTGATTTGCTCAAGGTTGTAATCTGCCAAGTGCCCACAAGATCTGCGAATTATAAAGACTTCAGGCTAATTGTGTTCTTCAACCGTGGTCTCGCCTATCTGACAGGTCACTGCGGTAAGTGGATAAATCTGCACGTCCATCGCAGGATCATACATCCTCCATGGTTCTCTGATGCCATTGAACACAAGGGCTTCATATACGCTGTCGACTCCTTCTATGGCTGGACTTATTGCTGGCCTACTCCAGTCATCGCTACAAATGACTGTTACAGCAGTATGTTACTTTCCTATGATATCATGATGGCTTGCTTATATTACTGTCAACATTTACTGAAAAAATATTCATGCTCATAACATGCTGTTCTTAAGATTGACTAAATCAAGAGCCCTTTTTTATTTGACTCCAACTTGATATGATGTTGTAGGCCGCCTGGTGTCCCTACCCTTCCTAATCCCAGAACCTTTCAAAGAAAAGCGGCATGGCAGTTGCAGGTGGTTCCTGGCTCGATCAGACGACGGTGAACGATTGATGATCGTTCGCACGTACCGGACGTGTTGTTTCACGTAATACAATCATAGTCACTGCAAGGTCTTTGAGCATGATCCCAGCTTCTCTGGGCCTTCAGGAATTCTTGACTAGAGGCTGGTAAGTAGCCTTGATACACGCTCTTTGTTTGTCGGACTGAATTATCCGATTAACCAGGAGATAACCGACGGCAAGGATCATGATGGCAACGCGGTTTCGTTCACCAGGCAAACTTGTGTGTACACAACGTACCATGCGTCTCTGCATGCACCATACCCTGATATGTGCCGCCATGCTCTACAGCCCAAAGTAGGAGAGAGGGTCGCAAGTATCAGACTTTGACCTGCTGGCTAGAGTTTCCCCCGTCAGGCACCCATCTAGTTCAAGCCGTCAGCCAATCTCCCCAGCTTAATAAATAGTAACGTCTAACTGAGCCAGTTAGTTAGATGCGTACACTTGGTGTAGTAGGATCTTTATTTAGTTTGATGCATACACTTGTTCTTTTTTGGTAGCCCTTTTGTAATGATGGTTGATGTTTGGTTTGGAAGAGAGAGCTGCGTCTTCACTCTTCTGGCCTGCTTACTGCTTCTGTTGCACCCCCAGCCCTGGTTGTTGCTGCTGCTATTTTCAATGTACAATGAGTAGTATATTTCGTCTGTTGGTTGAATAAATGTGTTGTTAGAACGACAAACACAATGTTTTGGAAGTCGTTGCACGGTTCGATCCTTTAGTGCCCCGTACCGTACGTAGCGCATACTATTTTTTCGTAGGGAACACATTTTCCACTTGTTGATAACATGCAGCCCACTGATGAAGGCCCAATAGAGAAGCCCATAATTACCTGGAAGGGAGGCTCTCACATGAATCCGGCCCAGGTACATGCTCATGGTCCCCTAAACATAAATAAGTAAATAAATAAATAAAGCTAAATGCTCATGCACCAGTTCTTTGGGAAAATAGGTAGCCCAATATTTCTTTTTGAAGAATACCCAAGCTAGGCCTATTTGTTTTCTCCGAATTACTGGGCTGCAAATCTTTCAAGACGAGGAGGGATGCATTCTGGCCTGGCCAAAGAGTATGGTCAATGTCTGTTAAAAGTAATATCAAAAGGGGTTGAAAATTCCAAAAAAATCATAGCAAATGGGATATTAGTTTCTTTTTTTGTTTTTGTTCTCCACTGATATCTTATACGTATTTCATTGGATTTAACATGACATAGTACTAATTTATTTTTAAATTTGTTTTAGTATGGCTATTAATTTTTGGATTAAGAATATTTCGTTCCCCAGCAAAAATTTGCGAATTTTCAAAATTTCCCACATATTTAGTTAATTTTTTACCCTAGTACTGACCAGAAGATGGCCAGCAATTCTAAAAATGGAAAACGGGCTGCAATAAATTCCATATGAATTAGGAAATGAGTAAAAATTATAAAAATAATAGCAAATGGGCTGTACACGCCACAAATTTCGAGGCTGACTTGTTTACGCAAGGCTTTGTCAGTGAACACACGATTCTAGCAGCAGTGACTATTGGATGTCCATCCAACGGCCGACGTGCTTCTTCAATCTCTGATCTTCCTGCTCCAGCCGCCTAAACTAGCGCCGGCGGGACTGCCTGCTCCCTCCTCTTGTGGCCCGCTGTGATGCCGCGCAGGCTTCCCCGGCCCACCCTACTCCCTCTGCTGGCCTGGCCGCACGCAATCAACTGCCTCCTTATTACGCGAAAAAAAGTGATTCCTCCCACTGACATCTGGGGCGCACGGTTGGGAGGCTGAACTGTGGGCCTACTAAAGTTGACGCGTACGCAAGGCTTGCCAACTTAGTCAACAAGCCATTCTAGCAGCAGTAACCGTTGGATTTGAATTGAACGGTCCTGCTGCTTCTTCAATCGCTGCTCTTCTTGCACCAGCCACCCAAACCAGCGCCGGGGAGACAGCCTGCTCCTGCCTCCAGTGGCCGGCTGTGCTGCCGTTGAGGCCTCATCTCCCCCTACTACTCCCACCGCTAGCCAGGCCCTGCGGTGACGACAGCCTCACACCACAGCTGAACCAGTGAACCCTCATACTCCTCTCCGCGTGGGCATCACTGCCGCGTCTTCCCCGACTCCACGTCGTCCCCTTCCTAGGCCTCGCCGTCGTCCACCACCTTGGTGCTCTCGGCGCGGCGTGGTCAATGTGGTCAACGACATTCCATCAGAATAGTACTGTATGTGGAGAGGCTGACAGCTGGGTCCATGGCCACAACCTAGTTTTTTTGTGATTTGCCAAGTAAGTCGTTTTGTCAGGCCTCTTGGGCTACAAATCTTTCAAGACAAGGAGAGCTTTCATTCGGTTGGCCGAGAAAATGGCCCATCAGTAATGAGAAATGGGTTGTACATTTTTAAAACACATCAAACCGACAATTAGTTTCAAATATCTTTTTTTCATTTCAAGATTTTAAATTACATTAATTTTTATGCGTGGAGAATTTGTTGGATTTTATATTGATATACATTTATTTTTAAAATTAGTTTGAATGTGAGTCGAAATTTCGGGATTAAAAACAGTTCGGACCGCACCGAAATATGAAAATTTTCGTATAATTTTTTAACCGTGGCCACAATATGGGCTATAATGCTAACAAAAAGAATATGTGCTAAAAACCTTAAGAATTAGCAAATGGGCTGTAAATTACTAGAAATAATGGCAGATGGGTTGTATGCTGTTTTCCACATATTTGAGGCTTTCCTAAAAAAATGTTGACGCACAAGCAGTGACTGTTGGAAGTCCATCCAACGGCCGTCGTGCTTCTTCAATCTCTGCTCTTCCTGCTCCAGCCGCTCAAACAAGCGCCGGCGGGACTGCCTGCTCCCTCCTTCCTGCGGCCGGCTGTGCTACCGCGCAGGCCTCACCGCCCCACCGTACTCCCATCGCTGGCCTAGCCATCCCTCTACTCACCCACACCTGTTGTTATTCTCCGGCGACGGCAGACGAACCACTAAACCCTCGTACAGTCGTACTCCCCTCCGCGTGGGAAACAACTGCCGAGTCTTCCCTGCCTCCGTGTCGTTCCCTTCCTAGGCCTCGCCGTCGTCCACCGCCCTGGTGCTCTCGGCGTGGCCTGGTCAATGTGGTCAAAGACCGACACGCATCTGAAGTGGACTGTACGCGGAGAGGCCGACAGCTGGGTCCACGGCCGTACGCAAGGAAATGCCTCCTTATTACGCGCAAAATAATGATTCCTCCACCTGACATTAGGGACCCACCGAAAGGGCCTCTGTATTTCATGAAAAAAATGTTACCGCCGCTGACAGCTCGGACCCACCAGCTATATCTTCGCACGCAAGGAAGTGCCTCCTTATTACGCACAAAAAAATGAATACTCCCCCTGTTAGTTGGGACCCAGTATAGTGGCAGGCTGACTTGTGGGCCTACTAAGTTGACGGAGACTGAGGGCTTTGTCAACTTAGTCAATATGCACGGTTCTAGCTCCAATGACCATACGATGTCCATCCAACGGTCGTAGTGCTTCTTCAACCTCTGGTCTTCTTGCTCCAGCCGCCCAAACCAGCGCCGGTCGTGCCTCGTGCTCCTGCCTCCCGTGGCCGGCTGCGATGCGGCGGAGGCCTCATCACCCCCTACTACTCCCACCGCTGGCCAGGCCATCCCTCTACTCACCCACACCCCCTGTTATTCTGCGGCGACGGCAGCCTCACACCGCAGCGAACCAGTGAACCCTCGTACTCCTCTACGCGTGGGCATCCACTGTCGCGTCTTCCCCGGCTCCGCGTTGTCCCCTTCCTAGGCCTCGCCGTCATCCACCGCCTTGGTGCTCTTGGCGCGGCGTGGTCAACATGGTCAAGGAACGACTTCCATCGGACGTGGACTGTACGTGGAGAGGTTGACAGCTAGGTCCACGACCGCAACAAGGAAGTGCCTCCTTATTACGCGCAAAAAAATTATCCCTCCACCTGACAGCGGGGACCCACCGGACGGGCCATCATATTTTGCGAAAAAACATTTCCCCCTGACTACTGGGACCCACCAGCTACATCTTCGCACACAAGGAAGTGCGTCCGGGCAAAAAAAAACGATTCGGCCCCCTGACTGCTGGGACCCACCAGCTACATCTTTGCATGCAAGGAATTGCCTGACAGTCGAGACCCACCTGGTCAAAGTGTATGTAGCATTGTCATTCTGGTCGCGAACGTGTACATACATATGTACTGGTGGATGTAGAGGCGCACACGTGTCGATGTACAGCGGCCAGTGTGCAAGAAAGAAAATACGGCCATGTATGTGTGCATACGGGCGGGGTCTCGAACACCTACTCGCACATACGTACGGCCAGGGCTCGTGTACATGGCTGGGTCGGAACGGAGAAACAACATCATCGCCGTGTTCATGGGGAGGCAACGGAATGCGTTGTGTTCATGGGGAGGCAACGGAATGCGTCGTGTTTATCGGGAGGCAACAGAACGCGTGGGAGCTAACCGGCTGGGTCGGAACGGAATGCATCGTCGTGTTCATTGGGAGGGCTTGGACGGAATAGACGATGGAAACGAGGCCTGGCGTACCACAGAATGGAGAAAATGGCCTTGTGTTCGATCGGCCACGTTTGAAACGGGATCCTGTTCATCGGGAGGGGTCTGGCGTACCGTAAAACGGAGGAAACGGACCTCCTACGGTCGAAATAGGGGTCCTGTTGATCGGGAGGGGTCTGGCGTACCACAAAACGGACGAAACGAACTTGTCTTGGAGCGCTACGGTCGAAACGGGGGTCCTATTCATCGGGAGGGGTGTGGCGTACCACAAAACGGGACTCCACATGATACTATTCATCTCCACCGTCGTCCTCCTCCAGCCTCCACAGGCTCCTATTCATCCAGCCTCCACCGCGTGCTACTCCATCGGCTACTGTTCAACCACCCCTCCACGGGCACCCCTCCACCGTCTACTATTCATGCAGCACTCCACGGGGTCGTCCTGTTCATCCAGCCCTCCACACCACGGGGTCCTGTTCATCCAGAGGCAATGCCACCACTCACTGTTCATCCACCCCCCCAACGCTCATTATTCATCCAGAGAGGCAGCATCCATCGGCTTCAGTTAGCAGCAGTAGCAAAGGAATTGCTCGATCGGGTTCAGTTAACAGCCATCGATCGATCGCTCGGGTTCAGTAACGCGTAGCCTGCAGTGCAATCGCTCAGGTTCAGTTAGAGCCAACGCCTCACACACGCGCGCGTACGTGTACGAGAGAAACGTGCATCGCTCGGCCCCCGACCGCCCATCGTAACAGGGAACTACCCAAAATTTTCCTCGCCCTCGCTTCTACCATGATTTTTTCCGTCATGGACGGCCCAAAGAATGTCATGCAGCTACGTCTCCGGCCTGCCCAGGACGAAAAGCCCATTTTCTGTCATGATTTTTTGTCATAGAAGTAGGATCCCACCACATCTATGATGATACCGGGTTTTGTCACAATTATCGTCATAGAAGTGTCATATGTATGACAGAAAAAAATTCGTTGGGCCCAAAATGTCATAGATGTGTCTTTTTTGTAGTGATTGGGGTAACCACCATCTTCCTCTTTGTCTTCCTCCTTATCAGACTCTTTGTCCTTTTCACTGGGTTGGCTCTCGGAAGCTCTAAATCAGGAGTCGACACTGTCGAGTGGTATGTTTAGGGAGAATCAGATTCCCCTCTTCATCTTTTTGGTGTGTATATGACACGGCAAATCAAGTACATCATTTCCTACTTGATCCTTCACTTCTTTAGGGGTCTGATACGTCTCCAACGTATCTATAATTTTTGATTGTTCCATGCTATTATATTACCCGTTTTGGATGTTTATGGGCTTTATTTTACACTTTTATATCATTTTTGGGACTAACCTACTAACCGGAGGCCTAGCCCGAATTGCTGTTTTTTTGCCTATTTCAGTGTTTTGAAGAAAAGGAATATCACACGGAGTCCAAACGGAATGAAACCTTCGGGAGCGATCTTTTTGGAACAAACGTAATCCACGGGACTTGGAGTGGACGTCAAGCAACAAACGAGGCGGCCACGAGGGTGCCCGGCATGCCCCCTGGGGGTGGGCGCGCCCCCCACCCTCGTGGGCCCCTCGAGCGTCTACCGGCCTACTTCTTCCTCCTATATATATCCACGTACCCCGAAAACATCCAGGAGCAACACGAAAAAC
Organism: Triticum dicoccoides; assembly: GCF_002162155.2. Lineage (NCBI taxonomy): Eukaryota > Viridiplantae > Streptophyta > Magnoliopsida > Poales > Poaceae > Triticum > Triticum dicoccoides. The sequence continues at coordinate 98,119,642 of NC_041383.1, forward strand.
TATTTCCACCACCGCAACCTTCTGTATCCGTGAGATCCCATCTTGGAGCCTTCGCCGGTGCTCCGCCGGAGGGGGAATTGACCATGGAGGGCCTCTACATCATCTCCAAGGCCTCTCCAATGAGTTGTGAGTAGTTTAACACAGACCTTCAGGTCCATAGTTATTAGCTAGATGGCTTCTTCTCTCTCTTTGAATCTCAATACAAAGTTCTCCTCGATCTTCTTGGAGATCTTTTCGATGTAACCCTTTTTGCGGTGTGTTTGTCAAGATCTGATGAATTGTGGGTTTATGATCAGGTTTACCTATGAGAAATATTTGAATCTCCTCTGAATTCTTTTATGTGTGATTAAGTTATCTTTGCAAGTCTCTTCGAATTATCAGTTTGGTTTGGCCTACTAGATTGATCTTTCTTGCAATGGGAGAAGTGCTTAGCTTTGGGTTCAATCTTGCGGTGTCCTTTCCCAGTGACAGGAGGGGCAGCAAGGCACGTATTGTATTGTTGCCATCGAGGATAAAGATGGGGTTTATATCATATTGCATGAGTTTATCCCTCTACATCATGTCATCTTTCTTAATGCGTTACTCCGTTCTTCATGAACTTAACACTCTAGATGCTTGCAGGAGTCGGTCGATGTGTGGAGTAATAGTAGTAGATGCAGAATCGTTTCGATCTACTTGTCACGGACGTGATGCCTATATACATGATCATGCCTAGATAATCTCATAACTATGCGCTTTTCTATCAGTTGCTCGATAGTAATTTGTTCACCCACCGTAATACTTATGCTATCTTGAGAGAAGCCACTAGTGAAACCTATGGCCCCCGGGTCTATCTTTTATCATATAAGTTTTCCATCTACTTTTATTTGCATCTTTTATTTTTCAATCTATATCATAAAAATACCAAAAATATTTATCTTATCATATTATTTCTATCAGATCTCACTTTTGCAATTTACCGTGAAGGGATTGATAACCCCTTTATTGCATTGGTTGCGAGGTTCTTGTTTGTTTGTGCAGGTGCGTGGGACTTTTGAGGAGCCTCCTACTGGATTGATACCTTGGTTCTCAAAAACTGAGGGAAAGACTTACGCTACTTTGCTGCATCACCCTTTCCTCTTCAAGGAAAACCAACGTAAGCTCAAGACGTAGCAAGATGGACTTTTAGCGCCGTTGCCGGGGAGGTCTTCGCTCAAGTCAAGACATTCCAAGTACCAATCACAAACTCATCTCCCTCGCATTACATTATTTGCCATTTGCCTCTTGTTTTCCTCTCCCCCACTTCACCCTTGCTGTTTTATTCGCCCTCTCTTTTCCGTTCGCCTCTCTTTCCTTTGCTTGCTTCTTGTGTGCCTGTTTGCCCTTATGGCTTTGCCTAAGAACGTTGATCTCCACCTTAAAAGGTTGGATGAAATTGAATTAAATATTAGGAGCTTTATGACTTTACAATTTGGGCACAACAGTTTCTTTTGAAAAGAGCTTAAAGAACAAAAAAGCTTCATGGAATACATGAATAAAGAGCTTGATGATATGTCTAAAGAGTTTTATGGCTTGAATTCCCAAATTGCTCGTCTTGAAAAATCTATAGCCCAAATTTCTAATAAGCAAGCCACCTTAGTCAATAAGATGTCTGCCAAACCAGAAGGGTTAGGGGAAAATAATGATGAAGATCTAAAAGTTATTGATGTGTCTCCTATTAAATCCTTGTTTTGCAATATGAATCTTAATAATGATGGGACTGGAGATGAGTCAACTTTAGTTCAAAGGCATCCCAATAATTCGGTGTTTTTAGATCTTGATGCTAAATTTGGTAAAAGTGGGATTGGAGAGGTCAAGATTTTAAATAGCATTGAACCCACTATTATGGATTTCAATGAATTTAATTATGATAATTTTTCTTTAGTAAATTGTATTTCCTTGTTCCAATCCATGTTGAATTCTCCTCATGCTTATAGTCAAAATAAAGCTTTTACCAAACATATTGTTGATGCCTTGATGCAATCTTATGAGGAAAAACTTATTTTGCAAGTTTCTATACCTAGAAAACTTTATGATCAGTGGGAACCCACTATAAAGATTAAAATTAAAGATCATGAGTGCTATGCTTTGCGTGATTTGGGTGCTAGTGTTTCCACGATTCCGAAAACTTTATGTGATGTGCTAGGTTTCCATGATTTGGATGATTGCTCTTTAAATTTGCACCTAGCGGATTCCACCATTAAGAAACCTATGGGAAGGATCAATGATGTTCTTATTGTTGCAAATAGGAATTATGTGCCCGTATATTTTATCGTTCTTGATATAGATTGCAATCTTTCTTGTCCTATTATTCTTGGTAGACCTTTCCTTAGAACGATTGGTGCAATTATTGATATGAAGGAAGGGAATATTAGATTCCAATTTCCATTAAGGAGATTCCAATTTCCATTAAGGAAAGGCATGGAACACTTCCCTAGAAAGAAAGTTAAATTACCTTATGAATCTATCATGCGAGCTACTTATGAATTGAATGCCAAAGATGGCACGACTTAGATCTATTCTCGCTTTTATGCCTAGCTAGGGGCGTTAAATGATAGTGCTTATTGGGAGGCAACTCAATTTTAGTTTAGTCCTTGATTTTTGCTTCTGTTTAGTAATAAATATTTCATCTAGCTTCTGTTTAGATGTGGTTTTATGTTTTAATTAGTGTTTGTGCCAAGTAGAACCTATAGGATAACCTACGGTGATACTTAATTTGATTCTGCTGAAAAACAGAAACTTTTGTACGCACGAAAATAATTTTAGTAAATCACATAAATGTGCTTTTTCATTGATTATTTTTGCTGTATATCAATAGATAAATTGGCCAGGACTTCCTATTTTTGTAGGAGTTTTAGAGTTCCAGAAGTATTCGAAAGTTACAGATTGCTACAGACTGTTCTGTTTTTGACAGATTCTGTTTTTCGTGTGTTGTTTGCTTATTTTGATGCATGATATGAACCATAGAGAAGTTGGAATACAGTAGGTTTAACACCAATATAAATAAAGAATGAGTTCATTACAGTACCTTATGTGCTGGTTTTTCTTTCTTGCACTAACGGAGCTTATGAGATTTCTGTTGAGTTTTGTGTTGTGAAGTTTTCAAGTTTTGGGTAAAGATTTGATGGACTATGGAATAAGGAGTGGCAAGAACCTAAGCTTGGGTATGCCCATGGCACCCCAAGATATCCAAGGACAACAAAATCCTAAGCTTGGGGATGCCCCGGAAGGCATCCCCTCTTTCGTCTTCATTTATCGGTAACTTTACTTGGAGCTATATTTTTATTCGCCACATGATATGTGTTTTGCTTGGAGCATCTTGTATGATATTAGTATTTGCTTTTTATATTACCACAATCATCCTTGCTGCACACACCTTTTGGGAGAAACCCACTTGATTGGAATTTATTAGAATAATCTATGTGCTTCACTTATATCTTTTGAGCTAGATAGTTTTTGCTCCAGTGCTTCACTTATACTTTTTAGAGCATGGCAGTGACTTGATTTTGTAGAAATTGTTGATCTCTCATGATTCACTTATATTATTTTGAGAGTCTTTTAGAACAGCATGGTATTTGCTATGGTTATAAAATTGGTCCTAGAATGATGGGCATCCAAGTTGGGTATAATAAAAACTATCATAGGAAGTGAATTGGATGCTATGATCAATTTGATGCTTGATAATTGTTTTGAGATATAGAGGTGGTGATATTAGAGTCATGCTAGTTGGGTGATTGTGAATTTAAAGAATACTTGTGTTGAAGTTGGCAAGTCTCGTAGCATGCACGTATGGTAAAAGTTGTGTAACAAATTTATTGCATGGAGTGCTCTTTTGATTGCCTTCCCTTGAGTGGAGGTCGGGGGCACGCGATGGTTAACTCCTACCAACCTCCCCCCTAGGAGCATGCGTAGTAGTACTTTGCTTTGAGGGCTAATAATTTTTTTGCAATAAGTATATGAGTTCTTTATGACTAATGTGAGTCCATGGATTATACACACTTTTACCTTTCCATCATTTCTAGCCTCTTCGGTACCATGCATTGCCCTTTCTCACCTTGAGAGTTGGTGCAAACTTCGCCGGTGCATCCAAACCCTGTGATACGATACGCTCTATCACACATAAACCTCCTTATATCTTCCTCAAAACAGCCACCATACCTACCTATTATGGCATTTCCATAGCCATTCCGAGATATATTGCCATGCAACTTTCCACCGTTCCGTCTATCATGACACACATCATCATTGTCATATTGCCTTGCATGATCATGTAGTTGACATCGTATTTGTGGCAAAGCCACCATGCATAATTTTTCATACATGTCACTCCTGATTCATTTCCCATCCCGGTACTCCACCGGAGGCATTCATATAGTCATATCTTGTTCTAGCTTTGAGTTGTAACTCATGAGTTGTAAATAAATAAAAGTGTGATGATCATCATTATTAGAGCATTGTCCCTAAAAAAAGAAAGGCCAAATAAAAAAAGAAAGGCCAAATAAAAAAAGAAAGGCCAAATAAAAAAATGGCCCAAAAAAAGGGGACAATGCTACTATCTTTTTGCACACTTGTGCTTCAAAGTAGCACCATGTTCTTCATATAGAGAGTCTCATATGTTGTCACTTTCATATACTAGTGGGAATTTTTCATTATAGAACTTGGCTTGTATATTCCAACGATGGGCTTCCTCAAAATGCCCTAGTTCTTCATGAGCAAGCAAGTTGGATGCACACCCACTTAGTTTCTTTGTTGAGCTTTCACACATTTATAGCTCTAGTGCATCCGTTGCATGGCAATCCCTACTCCTCATGTTGACATCAATTGATGGGCATCTCCATAGCCCGTTGATTAGCCTCGTCAATGTGAGACTTTCTTCTTTTTTTGTCTTCTCCACAAAACCTCCATCATCATATTCTATTCCATCCATAGTGCTATATCCATGGATCACGCTCATGTATTGCGTGAGAGTTGAAAAAAGCTGAAGCGCGTTAGAAAGTATGAACCAATTGCTTGGCTGAAACCGGGGTTGTTCTTGATGGGAGTATTTTGTGTGATGAAAATGAAACATAGCCTAACTATATGATTTGTAGGGATGAACCTCCTAATGCCATGTTATTTTGAGAAGACATGATTGCTTAGTTAGTATGCTTGAAGTATTACTATTTCTTATGTCAAAATGAAATTTTGTTTTGAATCATTTGGATCTAAACATTCATTCCACAATAAAAAAATTACATTGAGAATTATGGTAGGTAGCATTCCACATCAAAAATTCTGTTTTTATCATTTACCTACTCGAGTACGAGGATGAATTAAGCTTGTGGATGCTTGATACGTCTCCAACGTATCTATAATTTTTTATTGTTACATGCTATTATATTACCCGTTTTGGATGTTTATGGGCTTTACTTTACACTTTTATATCATTTTTCGGACTAACCTACTAACTGGAGGCCCAACCCGAATTGTTGTTTTTTTTGCCTATTTCAGTGTTTCGAAGAAAAGGAATATCAAATGGAGTCCAAACGGAATGAAACCTTCGGGAGCGATATTTTTGGAACAAACGCAATCCACGGGACTTGGAGTGGACGTCAGGCAACAAACGAGGCGGCCACGAGGGTGCCCGGCGTGCCCCCACCCCCGTGGGCCCTCGAGCGTCTACCGACCTACTTCTTCCTCCTATATATATCCACGTACCCCGAAAACATCCAGGAGAACCACGAAAACTATTTCCACCATCGCAACCTTCTATATCTGCGAGATCCCATCTTGGAGCCTTTGCCGGTGCTCCGTCGGAGGGGGAATTGACCACGGAGGGCCTCTACATCATCTCCAAGGCCTCTCCGATGAGTTGTGAGTAGTTTACCACAGACTGTCGAGTCCATAGTTATTAGCTAGATGGCTTCTTCTCTCTCTTTAAATCTCAATACAAAGTTCTCGTCGATCTTCTTGGAGATCTATTCGATGTAACTCTTTGTGCGGTGTGTTTGTCGAGATCCGATGAATTGTGGGTTTATGATCAAGTTTATCTATGAGAAATATTTGAATCTCCTCTGAATTCATTTATGTTTGATTAAGTTATCTTTGCAAGTCTCTTCGAATTATCAGTTTGGTTTGGCCTACTAGATTGATCTTTCTTGCAATGGGAGAAGTGCTTATCTTTGGGTTCAATCTTGCGGTGTCCTTTCCCAGTGACAGCAGGGGAAGCAAGGCACGTATTGTATTGTTTCCATTGAGGATAAAAAGATGGGGTTTATATCATATTGCATGAGTTTATCCCTCTACATCATGTCATCTTTCTTAATGTGTTACTCTGTTCTTCATGAACTTAATACTCTAGATGCATGCAGGAGTCGGTCGATGTGTGGAGTAATAGTAGTAGATGCAGAATCGTTTCGATCTACTTGTCACGGACGTGATGCCTATATACATGATCATGCCTAGATAATCTCATAACTATGTGCTTTTCTATCAATTGCTCGTCAGTAATTTGTTCAGCCACCGTAATACTTATGCTATCTTGAGAGAAGCCACTAGTGAAACCTATGGCCCCCGGGCGACTGGTCTGTTCTTGCCACTCCGAATTCGGTCCTCTTCCTCGCCGTTAGTGTACCAAGTGGCAATCTCCATCATCCGAGTCAGAGTCATGTCTCCGGTCCGACCGAACTTCAGATTGAGCTCTCTGTAGCGAACGCCTTCTTTAAAGGTACAAACTGCTTGGTGATCCGACACATTCTCCATTGTGTGGTGAAGAGTGGCCCATCTCTGGATATAATCTCTCAAGGTCTCATTCTGTTTCTGCATGCAATGCTGTAATTCTGACAAACCAGCAGGTCTCTTGCAGGTGCCCTCAAATGTTTTGCTAAACACTTGGGCCAACTCATCCCAACTAAAAATGCTTCCAGGAGCCAACTGATTCAGCCAAGCTCTGGCACAACCTTCAAGCATCAAAGGGAGGTGCTTCATGGCCACCTCGTCTCTGCCGCCACCAATATGCACAACCACTCAGTAGTCTTCCAACCAAGTGTCAGGCTTCGACTCTCGTGTGAACTTATTGACACCAGTCGCCAATCTAAAGTTGTTAGGGATCTCAGCAGCTTGGATGGCTCTTCCGAAACACTCAGGGCCGGAAACGTGGACCCTGCTTCCATCGGGCCTGTCTCTATCCAACCCTTCTATGTATGCTCTGTTCCGGTCGACCAAACCTTGAACAAGGACTGTCCTTGCGTCGAAGCCAGGCTCTCTTGGGTCGACTGGAACTCTGCAGTCATTACCATACGGGCGCCTGTTGTCATACCGCCGGGGCGCGTATGACCCGTCCCTCGGAAGGGGCGAAGGCACTCGACGGTGGTTGTCATGGGTGTACTCACGATCAAACTCTCCATGAGACCTTCCCAGGCGTTGATCTCGGAGGTGGTTGTCACACCACAAAGGCGACCTAGGACTGTGTGCCGATTGAACTGTATCTGCCCTTACTGACCTGTTGTGGATCTTGTTCCGCGACTGAGAAAGGGCGTAGTTCAGCTCTCCTGCTCCTCGGAGCAGCGCTCGGATCTGTTCCAAGCCCCTTCCAGCTTCTGAACGGGACGGCTGAATAGACTCTGCTATACGCGCAACAACTTTAAGATTCTGGATCGGAGCGCGGTATACCTGAGGTTCAGGAGGAAACAATTGTCGTTGGCTGGATTCGGGGATCAGTCGATGGGTGGGTTCGTTGAGAGAATGTTGGAGATTCTCCAAATGCGTGCACTCAGCCAGCGTGGCCAAGCGCGCAGCCTCCAAGGCCCGAGCCTTGGCGGTTTCCCCTATGATGGGAATCTGGAGGGCCTCCATGTTGCGGCAATGCAACTCTTCCATCTGTTGCGAATTGAGAGGTTGGGCCTCGTACTCGTCGTGGCTGAATGACGGGCCATCGCCGTCACCGTTGTCGCCGTTGCGGTGAAACCCGGGTGGGCTGTGACGGGAGTCGACCACGAGAACTTGTGCCGCAGGGTCACAGCTCCCACTCTCGGAAAACATATCTGCAGAACCAGTCGACAGGTTGACTGGACAGTAGTGAAATTCGTTGGGCTCGATTGCGACTTGGGGGTGGATGTCTGGCGAGCCACTGCATGCTTCACCCACCGCTGGAGCCACGACCGACCAGATCGCTTGCAGCAGCGTCCAGCAGAGTGAGCAGGTGAAGCAAAGACCAACTGATACAGAGTCGACGACTGTCGTAGGAGGACGCCGCAGGCACTCGCGCGGAAGTACAATGACCCGCGGATCGGGAGAGCCTCGACATCGAGGGGGGCTTCTTGGAGCCAGGCGGAGTCGTTGGTGACGAAAGTGAGCGCACCGAGTCAGAACTTGCGGCCCATGACTAAACCGCCGCCGGAAACCATGTTGATGAAGATCAGAGAAAATGCAACCTCGCCGGGAGTTGCTAAGATGCTTTGCCCCATGGTGGGCGCCAACTGTCGTGGTACTAAGTCTGACAGTAAGAGTAGGGGGTACGTATGAGGAGGCAAGGCCCTAGCTACGGCGAGGTTGTACACACGAGTTTACAAGTTCAGGCCCCTCTCGGAGGAGGTAAAAGCCCTACGTCTCGGTGCCCTGAGGCGGTCAACTGGAATATGGATGTGTGTTACAAGGGGTGCGAGCTCTAGTCCCATGATGTCTACTACACAACCTTCTTCTTGTAGATGTCGTTGGGCCTCCAAGTGCAGAGGTTTGTAGGAGAGTGGATGACCTATGGTTTATCAATCTGTGGGAGGCGTATGATGAAGATGGTCTCTCTCAAACAACCCTGCAACCAAATAACAAAGAGTCTCTTGTGTCCCCAACACACCCAATAAAATGGTAAATTGTATAGGTGCACTAGTTCGGCGAAGAGATGGTGATACAAGTGCAAAATGGATTGTAGATATAGGTTTTTCTATCTGAAAATATAAAAACAGCAAGGTAACTAATGATAAACGGGAGCATAAACGGTATTGCAATGCTAAGAAACAAGGCCTAGGGTTCATACTTTCACTAGTGCAAGTTCTCTCAACAATAATAACATAATTGGATCATATAACAATCCCTCAACGTGCAACAAAGAGTCACTCCAAAGTCACTAATAGCAGAGAACAAACGAAGAGATTATTGTAGGGTACGAAACCACCTCAAAGTTATTCTTTATGATCGATCTATTCAAGGGTCCGTAGTAAAATAACACGAAGCTATTCTTTCCATTCAATCTATCCTAGAGTTCATACTAGAATAACACCTTAAGACACAAATCAACCAAAACCATAATGTCACCTAGATACTCCAATGTCACCTCAAGTATCCGTGGGTATGATTATACGATATGCATCACACAATCTCAAATTCATCTATTCAACCAACACAAAGTACTTCAAAGAGTGCCCCAAAGTTTCTACCCGATAGTCAAGACGAAAACTTGTGCCAACCCCTATGCATAAGTTCACAAGGTCACTGAACCCGCAAGTTGATCACCAAAACATACATCAAGTAGATCACGTGAATATCCCATTGTCACCACAGATAAGCACATGCAAGACATACATCAAGTGTTCTCAAATCCTTAAAGACTCAATCCGATAAGATAACTTCAAAGGGAAAACTCAATCCATTACAAGAGAATAGAGGGGGAGAAACATCATAAGATCCAACTATAATAGCACTCACGGTACATCAAGATCGTGCCAAATCAAGAACACGAGAGAGAGAGAGAGAGAGAGAGAGAGAGATCAAACACATAGCTACTGGTACATACCCTCAGCCCCGAGGGTGAACTACTCCTTCCTCATCATGGAGAGCGTCGGGATGATGAAGATGGCCACCGGTGAGGGATCCCCCCTCCGGCAAGGTGCCGAAATAGGGTCCCGATTGCACTACAAAAAAATACACTTCCGTGATGATACGTGTTTGTCACAGTAGGTCACGTTTTTTGTCATGCATGTACATCCATGACAAATTTATGACAGAATCAAGATAGTCATACCTGTGCTGTCGTAGAAGTGTTCCATGACATTACCAAAATTATCATCACGAAAGTGTCCACTTTCATGACGATAAATCACGCGTCACAGAAGTGCTTTCGTCAAGGGTGACCTACACGTGGCATCCACCGTAACGGAATGCCGTTAAGCCATCGGGTCGGGTTTTGGATCCGATAACCCGTTAACAGCCCCGACCAATGGGGATTTTCCACGTGTAAAATCATCATTGGCTGGAGGAGACACGTGTCGGGTCCGCGCTGGCACAGGTGTCACTCATCCAATGGGCGAGACACGCCTATGATATATTGACACGTGGACCGACCCATCAAGTTTAAATGGGCCGGCCCAACTAAAGGCCCACAAGATTTTATGGACCATAATGGGCCGACCCAGCTAAAGGCCCACGAGATTTTGTGGACCATAATGGTCTGGCCCAGCTAATGGCCCACAAGATTTTGCGGGCCATAATGGTCTGGCCCAGGTAAAGGCCCAAAAGATTTTTGTGTGCCATAATGGGCCGGCCCAGGTAAAGGCCCACAAGATTCTTGCAGATCATAATGGGCCGGGCCGGCTAAAGGCCCACGAGATTTCACCGACATTAATGGGCCGGCCCAGCTGTAGGCCCACAAGAATTTGAGGACCCTAGTAGGCCGGCCCATTAACTGGCTGCCATGTTTTGGGCCAAATGCCAGCCCATATTTGATTCGGTCCATTAATGGCCTGCCACGTTCCGGGCCTAATAGTGGCCCATATGAGATCCGGCCCGTTAAAAGCCTACCACGTTCTTGGCCAAATTACGGCCCAGATCAGGTACGGCCCTTTAAGAGGCTATGGGCTCAATTATGGCCCATATCAGATTCGGCCTGTCAACTGGACACTATGCTTTTGGGCCCACTTGCTAGGGGCCCACTTAGTAATTCGGCCTGACATTAGTTTTGGCCTCTTAAGGACTCGTTTAACATTTCGGCCCTATATTAATTTCGGCCTGTTAAATGCCCGTCATATAGTTGGGCCTAACTACGTCCCGGTTTGCATTTGGCCTGCTCGCAGCCGATATCTGATTGGGCCAAACAAGGACCGAGACAATTTTGGCCTGTTAAAAGCCCGTGATTTGATTCGCACAATCATGGGATGGGGTTCATTTCGGGCTGCTGCTGGCCCGTTAGTTGTTCGACACGTTTCAGGCCCAACCTACATCGTGATTGCATGACGGCCCGATTATGTAACGTAATTTTACGGTTTGGCCGGTTTACTACGAAGACATGATATATATACAGTAAAATAATTGCAGCATCGTGAATAAGAAAAAACCTAGACTATACAATAAAGAAATTACAGCATATTACATCCACTGGGCATCAAAGTTTGCCACTATGATAATAAAGCACAAGCAGACAATAGATTACATACACTGGGCATCAAAGATCGCCACCAGTGCAAATAAACACGCCGACAAAATAATATACAACCGACAGCACTTCAATAGAGTTCAAGAAAGGTTAGCCCTGCTGGGGAGCTGCAGCGCAAGCAGCTGAGCAAGATGATGAGACTGCGCTTGTTCAACACTTAAATCTTCCTCACTCTAAAAGATAAACAAGCAGACAGATGACAGGTTTTGCACATAAAAGTATCAATGTTGACACTTCATCACATTTCTTACTGACGAATAAAGTGACACAGTTTAAAATTGCATTAACACAATATGGTATTGTTCAGGTCAAGACATGGCAGGAAATGACATTGTGAAGGAGTTGGCAGCTTCACGACACCACTGGATTACAGATCAAGAACTCATAAGTATCAATGGTTAGTGTGCTGTCAATTTATCCCACTTCAGATTGGCAAATAAAGAGACGGTTTAAATAATACCCCCTCCGTCTGGAATTACTTGTCATCAAAATGGATGTGTCTAGAACTAAAATACATCTAGATACATCCATTTCAATGACAAGTATTTTTGGATGGAGGGAGTAGTAGAATGATATGACATTGTTCATAGTTAAGACATTGCAGAATATGACATTGTGCTGTAGTGGGTAGGTTCACCACACCACTGGATTACGGATGAAGAACAGAAGCATACATTCAGTGCAAAAGAAGATCACTTGATCTGTATAGTTTAATTTACATGGTATGAATAAGGAACTTGGTTGTACAACTGAAAACTTAAATTGAGAAAGGACAAACTTTTGTTTATGAACTACATAATAAACTTTAAACATGCAATTTGATGCAAACACCAAAAATAAACAGCTGTTGCAGTCATGCCTAACCAAATATATACAACAAAGTTTGAAGGCTTGAGATGGACAAACTTACAGTATTGGTGAAGACAGGCTCTATAAAGGCCTTATCCATGTTGATGGGGGGGCAATTAAAGAAGTTAACCACAGAATCTTCTTCATAAGCATTGCCTTTATTCTACATTTTGTTAAGAGTAAATATAGATGTGATAATATACGAAAAAATGGGGAATATTTAAGATAAGACGAAGAGTGATGCTACATAACCAAGTAGCTATAAATGTAAGTGTAGCGATACAGGCAAAAGGTACAGCCAAGAGCAATGCACAGCTAAACTTCTTTAGTACCAACCTTATGGTAAGAGTAAATATAGATCTGATGTGTAGAAAATGGAGGGCAAAGGAAAATAAGCTGCAGAGTGATGGTACATGAACAACTACCTGTCATTATAACTACACTGATAAAGGACAGCATGTACTTACAAGAACAATGCAGAGCTAAAAAAACATTGGCATTCGATATATTCTACACTAATGTAACCATTCATACAGATCAGATAATTTGGAGCGAACAATTGATAAGCAAGCTATCATGCATACTGCTGTCACATAATGAACCGGGTGTGTATGCAAATACAGTGATACAGGACAACATGTACTAACAAGAGCAAAGCAGTGGGCAGCATATTTGCGATATCCTGTCATTCTTTTCAAACCGGAATTCTTCTTCGAGCAGATTTCCTGCAAACAAGATCCGTAAGGCACATGCGAAAAAGTAGAAGTTCAAATTGTCATGTGATTTCATAGACAGTACCTCATCCTGGGAACGAGACCAGTGCATAACAAGGTTTTTCCATTCAATGTCTTCTAAATTTAGCACAGGAGACTTCACCGGAAATTCGTTTATAGATTTGCCACCAAAGTGTGATTTGCTCAGGTAACACCGATACTGCTGCAATGCTTCCTTGAAAAGCACAAGCAAGCTTTGCTCGTCATGACTATCCAGATTGACCCTCGCCTAGTTACAACAATGTAATGTAAATCATTGATGTGTTCAATCAGCAGAAAACAGGAAAATAATAACCATGAATAATAGCACTTACACGTAAGTTGGACAGGAAGATGTGAAAATGGTGTTTGTCTTCACAATAATCTTCCCATGATGGGAATATATGTACGTAGTCCCTAACAACATTGAAAGCATTGTCTTTTAAACTGGGAATAAATGGAATGGGGTTCCAATCTGCAGGAATTGGTCATCTCTGCAGTTGGGATAGGTCTTCGGCCGGTGGACTTGCTGTACTTTTTGCTGGAGTGGGATTTTTCTGTGGTACAGATGGTGCTATGGCAAATGAAATCGGTATACCTTTTGCTGGAGTGCAGGTCCTGTGTGGTGGGGCTAGTGGTGTGGCCAGTGAAGTATGGGTACAGTCTGCTGGAGTCGGTCCTACGTTTTGTGTCACTGGTTGTACAGCCAATATAAGTGGGGTGCTGTCTGATTTCTCTGGCACCACCACGTTTTTCAAGGACTTTGCTGGTGCTCCTTCAGGTTCGGCGATCACCCTCTTCCTTTTTGATGTGTGATGCACACGAACAGCATTTGAGTGGGAAAACATGGTATGATGACAGGTGGAATATGTATTGATAATGGATGGGCATGGCATCTCGACATATATGATGAGTAAACTAAGCAGATGGCGGTGCAACAAAGTAGAAGAAATGCAAGACAACATATGAAAGATACCTGCAATCAATAAAACATTGCCAAATTAGAACAGGCACCTTGATGGGTGAACAGGACATGCCATCTGCCTTTAACTCCTTGAGGTTAAAATAGTCATTAGGATCATATTCTGAACAAGAGTCAATAGGTGGGGAGCGTATGAGTTTCATTGCATCCAGAATGGCACTCAATGCCTTGGTGCCAATTTTTTAAGTCATTGCAGTGTTTAGCTTCAAGAGTGGACTGCTGCTAGTGCGACACAAAGCAGCTACACAGATCATAGTGTAGATATAGCGGGAAAACCTTAAGCATCAGAGTAAAATCAGCAAAGTGGAACTTGCTGGAATATATGTGCTAGTATTGCCGGTACGGCTAGAAAGGCTTCGGATACCAGCTCTCTTCAAGTGAAGGTGCGGTACTATTAATATCAGTATAACTCTCAAAGGTGACACAACTCCGCGCATTTCCTTGCTATTCTTATAGGATTCAAGTGGGCAGGCCACTACAAATCCTATTCCTATGTTTACAAGATCCTACGAATCAAAGAGGCTCAAAGTGTCCATCACAACCGACCTTATAGACCTCTACACTGCAAATGTCCCTGCTCATCTTCAGTACAAGGAACATATTGTACTACTAGCATACTCCCTCCGTTCCAAAATATAAGTCTTGGTAGAGATTTCCACTATGGATCACATACAGATGTATCCAGATACATTTTAGAGTGTAGATTCACTCATTTTGCTCCATATGTAGTCCATGGAGGAATCTATACAAAGACTTGTATTTAGGAACGGAGAGAGTACATATTAAAGAAGAACGGAAGAGGAACATGGTAAAGAAGAGCAAGCAGATTTTGGATAATAAAATGTTGGTTGCGTAGTGCCCACACATGATGAACCGGAGCGCATTAAGAATGCAACTCCCAGCTGTCTCTCGAGCATTTCAGGCGGTTGGATGAAGATCCTATGTCGCCTAACCCTTCTTCTTCCTCGTCTTTGATTCTTCCCATACAGAACACCGCACGGGCCGCAGGCCGGTCCACCGGCCCCCACTACCTGTGTTCCTCCGCCAACCCCACCCCCCACCCGCGTTGAGTTTTCTTCGTTCGGGGAGGCCCCACAACCACCCGAGCCCCTTGGATCGCACCGGCGAACTCCAACGAGCTCTGAAAAATCGACTGACCCAATTTTGAAATTTAGTCTACTGTGATTTAACTAGTGTGGAATACAGAAGGGGAAGCCAATAAGCATTGGAAGTATAGTGTTGAGCGTGCCATGGCGGATCTGAAGGTGCAAACTAGACAAAGGCAACTTCGCAACCAAGACAAGAAATCAGAGTAAAGCAGTGACGATCTATTTTCTTGCTGCGATAAATAAGTTGAGCAGATATGAAAGAGTACCGCCTCTGGTGTGGCGCCGTGTACGCATCTGCTGAGAATTTGAAGGTGTTGCGGTAGCGATGGCTGTCGATGGCGTGGAAGCAGATCTAGGAGGGTAGACGGTGGCGGCGGGGCGCGGTGGACGAGACAGTCGTAGGAGCGGCGCCGGCAAGGTGGGCGACGGCGGGGATGAAGCGAGAGGACGGGATGCAAGGATCCCGGTCCGAAGGCGTGGATGAGAGAGGTCAATCTCTTGTAATGGACGGCGCCATCGGGGTATCAGCTCCGGCATGGTGGAGGAGGACGGCGGTGGATGGGGTGGCGGATGGCGGCGGATGGAGGAGGGTGGGGTGGAGAGGGTGTTTTGGCGCCCACGGAGTACGAATTGGGAAAAGGGAGGTAGAGAGGAAGGGGGGAACCATGTATTCAGGGCGCGCTTGTCTCAAATGCAAGGAAATTTACAAACTTAGCCCCCGTTTCAAATTTCTACTACATCACAGCAACATTAGTCGGTTAGGGATAGGACGGCGATCTCGCATACACCGAATATTTGCCGATGAGAGTTTTTTTTTGGCGCCCGCCGTGTATGAATATGAATCGGGGAGGGAGTCGATTTCGGCCAAGGGCACACTGTGTTTTGGCGCCCACCATGTATGAATCTGGGTGAGAGGCGGTTACGTCACGTTTGGGTGAAATTACAAACCTACCCCTATCAAAACCTATAGATATCCAGCAGATAGGCTTTGCGTGGCAGGGATAGGCAGTAGTGATTTCCATCTCGCAGATTTTGGTTTCGGGCGGTTACTGCGACTTTCCCCGCTTCGTTCAAATTTTGCACTATGCACGTTTACCGTCCCAACTCAATTCGAATCCCGTTTGTATTCTACTATTTTTTTCGGGCGGGATCCATTTTAAATTGGAATTACATTCTATATACATCATTTATATATATATACTTTCAAAAGCACAACAAAGAATTCTGCTCCTTTATATGTATAATATGATTTACAAATACAATGATCTCGAAATCTTAAGGTTGAATTCGAAAAAATTTAACCAAATTATGTTCTACTAAAATGTATGTATCAGTAATATCTACATATTGTGACACTCCAAAATTTTTATTTGGTTTTTATCAAAAACCTTGTGGTTTTTAGGAGAGACCTTTTTAAAAAATTTCTTTTTCAGAAAAACCTTCCTCTTAAAAAACCTCCTTTTGCCTTGGCAAGGATTTTATTTCTTTCAAACTTTGGTGGTTGATCTTTTGCAAACTTCTTCTCTGTTAGTTCCCTCTAAAGATTTATTTTTTTGGGAGTTTTAATTTGTTTTATTTTTAAGTGAAGCTCTATAAAAATTTGGGATTTTCTTATCTTTGAAGCCACCCTTGGCTTTGTATTTTTGCCCATGAGATAAAACCCCTCCAAAACCTTCCCTCCCCCTTGTGATCAACCTAAATCCTCTGTCCCAACTAATCCAAACTGGTTTTGGATTTTATTCTAATTATTTTTCCCCCTCAATTCAATTCTGAAAATTGTTTGGAGCCTGAGGGATTTTCAAAGCAAGTACACTTTTTCATTTGAGTTTTGAACTCAAACCAATTCTCCTGGATTGTCCTTTGAACCCACAACCCAGAACCATCTTGATCCACTCCTCCTCCTTTCAAATTTTTCAAAATACAGTCTCTGCAAGTTTGGACCAGAATTGCCAAATTTGGTGAAATTCATATCCACACTGCTCCAAAAATTCCACCAAGAATCATGCAGCCTACTTGAGCAAGGAGAAGCCACTCCACCAAAAATCAGCTCAAGGAAAAATCACCAGAGGCCAATTTCATTTCGTCGAACACCTTGTGGGCACTGTTACTGTTCAAAGTTCAGAAATTCAGTTTCAGTGTCATCTTCCGTCCGTCAGTTTCAGTCACGCGGCCACAGTGCCCTTGGCACGTTCCTCGCCGCCTCTTCCTCTTGTCCGAAGCTGCACACGCGTGCGTGGAGCCTTCCTGGCGTCGGTAGCGCGCTGGCTCGCCCTCGCCGGCGTCTTCTGCAGCGTCGGGACCTCCCGTGGCGGCCGACAGGAGGCACACCACGGCAGAACGCCGTTCCGCGCCGCCCATCGCTCCCTGGCTCTCCGCGTGGCCTCATGCACGCCAGCGCACGCCCGTAGCACAGCCACCGTGGCCGGCAAGCACGGAACGCGCTCTCCGCAGCCGACGGGCCCGCGCCATCCCCGTTCCGTCGAGCTCGCCCTTAACACCCAAACCCCGGCCAGTTTAACACCAAAACGGACCCATTGAATCTCCGTGATGACGCTCGACCCCCTAACCACCCCGACCGAGCACTACGCCACCGTAATCGCTCGCCGGTGATCCTCGTTCATGGCAACCGCCTCGGACCGCCTATATAAAGGGGTCCCGAGCTCACTCTCGTGCACGCAGCACCTCCACTACTCACCAACACCCCGCCAGGCCACTAGGGGGACCTCGAGGAGGTCTCCTCCCCCAGCTCCGGCCGCCTCGCCCCGCCTCGGTCTCCAGCCCGATTCGTTCCGGTGAGGCCATCTCCGGCGCTCAAACCCCGTTCGTTACCCTCTCTAGCTGCCAGGAGCATAACCCCCTCTTCAATTTCACCTTTGCAGCCCTCTCCGACGAGCCCCTCGACCACCCGAGCGGCCGTCCGCCGGAGCAAAGCTCGCCGTCGACGTGGTGCTCGCCGACCGACTCCACCACCATCAACTGACGCAGAAGGGTGCCCTGAGCACGGAGGTACTCTCCGATCTCTCTGCCTCGCCGTGGATCGCCGCCGGCGACCACCGCGGCTCTCGGGCGCCGGCGAACTCTGCCGCCCCGTTTGAACTTTTGAACCTGACGGGTGGGACCCCACCGTCAGCCTCTCCGCTCTCTCTTTCGAATCGTTTTCTGGAAGCGCCTTCGGGCAGAATGCGTTTTCTCTTCGGGCTGGCGTAGTCGCTACCGAAGCGTTTTCTGTTTTTATAAACTAGCCCCTGGAAATCTTCTGTTTCATTACAGATAAGTCCCTGGACAAAAACCCTTATAACTTTTAATCAGAAAAGTATTTTTGATATATTCTTTTTCTGTTCTCTTTAAAATTTTGTCTAGTTTTTTATCAGATTTATTTGAAAAATATTTGGTTTACCTTCTGTGCACTCCTTGGTATTTACGTTAGCGCATATATTTTCTTTAAACCATAGATACCGAAGGAGGTGACGGAGCCGCGAACTTCACCGAGCTAGGCTCCGACTACTCTGAACCAGGCAAGCATGTTTGAACTTTTGATATGATGAGTGTCTTGGCATGTTTTGCATTTAGTTAGTTTCATGGCATGTTGGTGAGCATACCAATGAACGTTATTTTATGTGATAATAAGGTAAGTGAGTTCGATGATCCATACGTGGATGAATGTGGATGTGAATGGCCATGTGTTGGCATGAGGATGGGTACGGTGGCAGTGTTGTAGCATGCCAGTCTTACGCCAGACTATGTGACTTTAGTGTCAAACCATATCGGTCCAGTACCTATCATTTCCTTCCTTGTACTACCACATGTTTTCCGCAAGGAATATGGTTTAGTAAGTTGCAAACCGCTTTCATGGTACACACCAAAGAGGAGAGGCCGTGATGATGGTTCCATGGCCCTGGATTAAAGCCAGTCATCCGGTCAGGGGGCATGGGTGTTTTCGGTTGGGACCGAGAGGGGGGCACCCCTTAGAGCGCGCGTATATAAATTTGATCCCATGCTATTCGAGATTGTGATCTCCCCGTCTCAAAAGTTTTTTCTTGGACGATGACTAGGGTGATTCCTAGCATCGAGAGGTAGGATGGGTGTGTACCGGTTAGCTGTGTTTTCTTCCGAAATACCGTAAACGGAACTAGTCCTTCGTGACTACGGAAATCCGTTGGCTGTGGGAAAAATTTTGTACAAACTCTGCAGAGTCATATATTCCTCCAAATCATCTATTCCATGTCAAGTTTCGTTCCATCTTATCCTAATCAATTGTCAGCTTTGATGACAGAGACTCCGGTGAATCGCATGAGTGCTAAGTCCGGTTGAATGATTATCCCTGTGGATGGACTAACCCGTTTATTCTCATGGATTGAATGTTTATTATGACTATTATTTACTGATGTATTTAAAGCCCTTTCTGCGATGTCGCTCAGACGTCCGACTGTGGCATTTCTTTTAAAGCCCTTTCTGCGATGTCGCTCAGACGTCCGACTGTGGCATTTCTTTTAAAGCCCTTTCTGCGATGTCGCTCAGACGTCCGACTGTGGCATTTCTTTTAAAGCCCTTTCTGCGATGTCGCTCAGACGTCCGACTGTGGCATTTCTTTTAAAGCCCTTTCTGCGATGTCGCTCAGACGTCCGACCATGGCATTTCTTTTAAAGCCCTTTATGTGGTGTCGCTAAGATGCCCGACTGTGGCATCTTTTCCTTAATTTTATTTGTTCACCTTTCGAGGCGTCGCTTCAGACACCCGATCGGTCCTTATTTATGCTCTGTGGGATTTCAGGCGGACTACCGCCGTTTCCCTTTTTACTTACCCGTTATGCCAATTTTATTTATTGTGCATTAAGGAATTAATCATGTTGCATCCATGCACGCATTTGTTATATCTTACGTCCGAACTGTCTTGCGAGTACTTTCAAAGTACTCACTGGCTTGTTGATTTGGCCAGATGCTGACGAAGGCGATCTCATGGATGAAGAGTTCGATAGCGAGTCCGACACTTAGAGGAGTCCCAGTCAGTCTCGTGCGACCCTGGATTTGGTCACTGTTTTATATCCGCTTCCGCTACCAAATAAATTTATCGAGCCTCACCTCGACGTTCGATGAAATGATATCCTTAGAGTCTTGTATTTCCCTTCCCGCTGTGTTTCACCACCACCAGCCTATCCGTGAGCCAGTAGTATGTCTCCACACCACTGTGTCCTGTCCGCCATTATGTATGATTATTGGCGTGCTTGTAATAATTTGGTTGAGCGACCGCAGTTCAACCCTGTAATATATTTTATGCTACTGGGTTATTGTATCAAGAAATTGTCTACTAGTGGGGAGGATTTCTCTCATACTGGACTCAAAAGACAGGTTTATCAATAAATATTTTTATTGGAAAACCGGTCGTGACAAGCTTGGTACCAGAGCCAGGCTGACTGTAGGAAGCCACTAGGTGCGATCGCTAATTAGTTATTAGCATGACAGAGCTATTTTATGTTTTTGCAATTGTAGTCATTTTCTGTCAGTCAGCATAAATTTATGATCTGACCCTGCAGAATTTTGCCTACTTTTGTAGATGGCCGACAACAGCTGCGAGTCTCAGACCTTCGCCAACGTGCCCGATGGGTTCGTCAAGCTTCTTTCTTCCATCGTTCAGGTCGCGATGGGGCCATCCGTGCGCCCAGTCTTCACACTCTACCAGCACCGAGTCAACGACAGTTTGACCATGCACTAGGCCGCGGTGCAGTTCAGGGGAGGGCGTGGTGAGTTACGCCGCTTCCGGTTCGTGGGAAGAGCCATGCCTACGGAGAGGCATGCTATGCAGATGGCAGCCCGCGAGGCGATAGCTCGTCTCAGGGATGTCCTTCCCGTGATGAAGACTCGTCGTTACCGTTATCTTCCGTGCCATGTGCCTTACACCTGTCACTACGCATACTCCTGCCCCAGAGGAGAACGAGACGAGGCTTTTGAGATGCTCATTGAGTATCTCCGGGCCCTGGAGGCAGCCTTCGACAACCTGGTGGACGACTTCGTAGCTACCCGCATGGACTCAGTCCATGGCTGTGCTGCCAACAGGAGGGAGCTCCTACCCATCGCACCGCCACTGACTTTTGTCTCGTCATCAGCATCTTTCACGCCTACTCGTCGCCTGCCTTCTACCGAAGAATTTAACCAAGTCATTGCACCCACTCCAGCGCGCACTACACCAACCTTCGCGCCCACTCCTGTACGTGTTGCTCCGCTCCTGGCAACCGCTCCGTCCGCTCTGCGCAACACTACACGTATGGAGCCCATTAGCGAGGAGGAAGTCGAGTCCCCAACCTCGCTACGCCTCGCCCTCGGCAGGGAAAAGGAGGTCGTCAACATCTCTGCCTGAGTACGCTTAGCTGCCATGTATTGTACCGCTTTGTAAGATATGTGCATAGGTTGTGAGAAGTAGCCTGTTTGCGCATCATGTAGGATCTGGAGAAGTGCACTAGCCTTAATAACATGTCAGGATTATGTACGCATATCCTGAGTGATGTACTGTATAATTACCGCCCGCGTGTAAGATATGTAATGAGCAGTCCTTCTCCGTGCGCAAGTCGATTTGTTTTTCTTAAGTAAGCTTGGGTATTTAATTATATCTGCCAGCTTTATGCATTTATGGTTTTATTTTTACGACTCTTTCTGCTTTTCTTAAGAGTTTTACAAAAATATTTCTTCCAGAGTGAAAAATGTCTCGTCCTTGGACACGTTCCATGCCAACTCCACCAGAGGAAATTTTTGATACTCAACCCAACAATGAGTTCACTCAGGGACAGTCAAGCCAACAAGGCAGTGAATCGGCACTTTCACAAATGTGCCGCCTTTATGAACAGAGTCCGCAACAACATCGCGAGATGATGAACCAAGTCATCAACATGGGGAATCATCATGGACAGTATCAGCAACATTCCAAGTTGTCTGAGCTACAGAAGACACGTCCTCAAACATTTTCTCACACAGACAAGCCTCTTGAAGCCGAGGACTGGCTTCGAGATATGGAAAGGAAATTAATTATTGCAAAGTGTTCAGACCTCGAGAAAGTACTATATGCTCCACACTATCTCACAGGAGCAGCCGCATCATGGTGGGAGAATTTTCTGCACATGCATCCCAACGAAAATGACATAACCTGGGATGATTTCAAGGAAGGTTTCCGTGGTGCACATATTCCTAAGAGTATTATGAAAATCAAGAAGAGAGAATTCGATGACCTCAAACAAAGGAACATGACAGTGTCAGATTACAACAGTCAATTTACCCTATTATCCCGCTACGCCAATGAGGAGCGTATGACTGAAATCAAGAAGATGGAGAAATTCCTTGACGGTCTGGCGCCCGCGCTTAAATGCCAACTGGTCGTGCACACTTTTCCTGATTTTAAAATGCTGGTGGACAAGGCCATTACTCTGGAAAATGAGAGACGCAGTCTGGAAGATATCCGCAAGCAAAAAAGGGACCAGACTAATCACACTCGCAATCACCGAAGCAAGATAGATTTTAAAAAGGGTGGGACACCCAAATTCTCATCCAATGTCTCACGCCCAATCAAGAATTTTCATGCAAGGGACAAGGAATTCACCTATCACCCCGGCGTTACTTGTTACGCTTGTGGAGAAGAAGGGCATTATGCCAAACAGTGCCCCAAGCCAAGGAACTCAACCCCAAAGCCGAACAACGGCGGCAATAATTCAGCGCCCAAGCGAAACAATTTCAATCCCAACAATAACCACAGGAAGGGTCATCTGAACCACGTAACCAAAGAGGAGGCACAAAATGCTCCGGATATCGTACTCGGTACGTTTCCTGTCAACACAATACCTGCAATGGTTTGTTTGATTCTGGAGCTTCTCACTCTTTCATCTCGAAAAGTTTTGCTTTGCAAAATAATTTTTCGATGCTTCCTTTGGAGAAATCCATAATAATCAAGTCCCCCGGGATTCAGCAAGTTTCTCAGAATTACTGTCAGAATGTGGTCATTGAGTTTGAAGGATTGGAGTTTTACGCAAATCTTATTGTATTGGAAAATAAAGGACTGGATGTCATCCTAGGGATGGATTGGCTAACCACCAATAAAGGTTTTATCGACTGTTTCAACAGGACCGTGATTCTCACGCACCACCAAGGGAAGACAATAAGAGTATCAGCCAAGGAAGGAAAAAGACCCCGGCAACCGAGATTAAATAAGGTGGACGTTTCTGAGCTAAACAAGGTTCCAGTAGTGTGCGAATTTCCAGATGTATTCCCTGAAGAGCTGCCAGGCATGCCACCAGACCGAGAAATAGAATTCCGCATTGAGCTAGCAGCAGGAACCACCCCCATATACAAGAAACCATATAGAATGGCACCATCCGAGTTGATCGAATTGAAGAAGCAAATAAAGGAATTACTGGAAAAAGGATACATTCGAGCCAGCTCCTCACCTTGGGGATCACCAATTTTATTTGCCAAGAAGAAGGATGGAACCCTGAGATTGTGTATCGACTATCGAGCACTTAACATGGTCACAGTCAAAAACAAATACCCGATGCCAAGGATAAACGATTTGTTTGATCAACTTGCTCAGACCAAGGTATTCTCAAAAATTGACTTAAGGTCAGGATACCATCAATTGAAGGTACGAACGGAAGATATCCCCAAAACAGCCTTCACCTCCAGATATGGACTGTACGAGTTCACAGTGATGCCATTTGGATTAACTAATGCCCCGGCATATTTTGTTTATCTCATGAACAAAGTATTTATGAAGTTTATGGACAAATTCATCGTAGTATTCATCGACGATATTCTGGTATACTCCAAAACACCAGAAGAGCACGCAGAACATCTCAGGATTGTACTAGGAGAACTAAGGAAACACCAATTGTATGCCAAGTTCAGCAAGTGCGAATTTTGGCTAAGACAAGTAGGTTTTCTAGGCCACGTGCTGACTCAAGACGGTATAGCAGTGGACCCAGAGAAAGTTAAGGCCGTACTTGACTGGAAGTCACCAGCCAGCGTAACAGACATACGAAGTTTCTTGGGAATGGCAGGATATTACCGCAGATTTATTGAAGGATTTTCCACCATATCCAAGCCTATGACACAGTTACTCAAGAAAGATAAGAAGTTTGAATGGACAGAAGCCTGCGAGAAAAGTTTCCAAGAGCTAAAGCGGAAATTAACAACAGCACCGGTATTAATTGTACCCGATATACACAAGAATTTTGAAGTATTTTGTGACGCATCCAGAAAGGGTCTCGGATGCGTGTTGATGCAAGAAGGCAAGGTTGTCGCCTACGCTTCAAGGCAACTTCGCAAACACGAGGAAAATTATCCCACTCATGATTTAGAAATGGCAGCAGTTATTCATGCACTCAAGGAATGGAGGCATTTCCTACTTGGGAATCGATGTGAGATATATACGGATCACAAAAGCCTCAAATACATTTTTACGCAGCCAGAACTAAATTTACGGCAACGCCGCTGGTTGGAATTAGTAAAGGATTATGATGTTGGTATCCATTACCATCCAGGGAAAGCAAACGTAGTGGCCGATGCCCTGAGTCGGAACCCCAGCTCCGACGGGAACCATCTGCACAGCTTGAGGCCCGAATTCCATCAAGAATTTGTCAAGCTCAACTTGATAATGGTAGCAGAAGGCACCATATCAAACTTGGAAATACAACCACACCTTGTGGAGAAAATTAAAGAGGCTCAGTCCGGTCACCCCAGCATTGAAGGAATTAAAAGGAAGTTGAGTATGGGCAAGGCCTCGGAATTCGTCATAGACAATGAAGGAATTTATGGTACGGAGAAAGGCTATGCGTGCCAAACATAGAAGACCATAAACAGCAAGTTTTAACTGAAGCACACACCACTCCATATTCGATCCACCCTGGAGGAACCAAAATGTATAAGGATATTCAGGAAAGATTTTGGTGGCACGGTATGAAGAGGGACATAGCCGCCTTCATTGCATGCTGCGACTCATGTCAACGCATAAAAGCTGAACATCAGAGACCAGCCGGACTACTGCAACCTAACAAAATACCTGAGTGGAAATGGGATGAAATAGGGATGGATTTTATTGTCGGATTACCTCGGTAATGACACGGGAATGATGCCATATGGGTCATCACTGACAGGTTGACCAAAGTGGCACACTTTATTCCAGTGAAGACAACCTACACCACTCAGAGGCTTGCCAGGATTTATCTATCCCGCATAGTTTGTCTGCACGGTGTCCCGAAGACTATAATTTCTGACAGAGGCACTCAGTTCGTCTCAAGATTTTGGGAGCAATTACAACAGGCTCTGGGAACCCAACTAGCCTTCAGTACCGCATACCATCCACAGACTGATGGACAAATAGAATGCGTAAACCAAGTTTTAGAAGACATGCTGAGAGCATGTGTCCTCACCTATGGAACCAGTTGGGAGGACAGCCTGCCATATGCCGAGTTCGCATACAACAACAGTTACCAGGCCAGCCTGCAAATGGCTCCTTTCGAAGCCCTATATGGAAGGAGATGTCGTACCCCGTTAAATTGGTCAGAGACCGGAGACAGCCGCATCTTTGGACCAGATATGCTCAGAGAAGCCGAGGAAAAAGTCAAGCTAATCAGGGACCGACTTAAGACCGCTCAAAGTCGACAGAAAAGTTATTATGATCAGAAACATCGTAGGGTCAGCTTCGAACCCGGTGAATTCGTATACTTGAGAGTATCCCCGATGAGAGGATTGCAACGGTTTAAGATTAAAGGAAAATTAGCACCAAGATTCATTGGACCATTTTGCATAGTGGCACGAAGAGGCACTGTAGCCTACCAGCTAGACTTACCCGAAGACTTGTTCGACATTCACGACGTGTTCCACGTCTCTCAATTAAGGAAGTGCGTAAGCAACCCAGAGAAACAAGTATCCCATGAGAACATTGACGTACAGCCAGACCTCACTTATCGAGAACGTCCCATAAGAATATTAGAGGAGTCTGAAAGGAGGACCCGACAGAAAACCATCAAGTATTTCAAAGTCCAGTGGAGCAATCACACCGACAATGAAGCAACTTGGGAAAGCGAGGATTTTCTTCGGACAGAGCATCCACACTTATTTAAGGATCAGCTGAAATCTCGGGGACAAGATTTTTCCTAAGGGGGTAGGTGTTGTGACACTCCAAAATTTTTATTTGGTTTTTATCAAAAACCTTGTGGTTTTGAGGAGAGACCTTTTTAAAAATTTTCTTTTTCAGAAAAACCTTCCTCTTAAAAAACCTCCTTTTGCCTTGGCAAGGATTTTATTTCTTTCAAACTTTGGTGGTTGATCTTTTGCAAACTTCTTCTCTGTTAGTTCCCTCTAAAGATTTATTTTTTTGGGAGTTTTAATTTGTTTTATTTTTAAGTGAAGCTCTATAAAAATTTGGGATTTTCTTATCTTTGAAGCCACCCTTGGCTTTGTATTTTTGCCCATGAGATAAAACCCCTCCAAAACCTTCCCTCCCCCTTGTGATCAACCTAAAATCTCTGTCCCAACTAATCCAAACTGGTTTTGGATTTTATTCTAATTATTTTTTCCCCTCAATTCAATTCTGAAAATTGTTTGGAGCCTGAGGGATTTTCAAAGCAAGTACACTTTTTCATTTGAGTTTTGAACTCAAACCAATTCTCCTGGATTGTCCTTTGAACCCACAACCCAGAACCATCTTGATCCACTCCTCCTCTTTTCAAATTTTTCAAAATACAGTCTCTGCAAGTTTGGACCAGAATTGCCAAATTTGGTGAAATTCATATCCACACTGCTCCAAAAATTCCACCAAAAATCATGCAGCCTACTTGAGCAAGGAGAAGCCACTCCACCAAAAATCAGCTCAAGGAAAAATCACCAGAGGCCAATTTCATTCGGTCGAACACCCTGTGGGCACTATTACTGTTCAAAGTTCAGAAATTCAGTTTCAGTGTCATCTTCCGTCCGTCAGTTTCAGTCACGCGGCCACAGTGCCCTTGGCACGTTCCTCGCCGCCTCTTCCTCTTGTCCGAAGCTGCACACGCGTGCGTGGAGCCTTCCTGGCGTCGGTAGCGCGCTGGCTCGCCCTCGCCGGCGTCTTCTGCGGCGTCGGGACCTCCCGTGGCGGCCGATAGGAGGCACACCACGGCAGAACGCCGTTCCGCGCCGCCCATCGCTCCCTGGCTCTCCGCGTGGCCTCATGCACGCCAGCTCACGCCCGTAGCACAGCCACCGTGGCCGGCAAGCACGGAACGCGCTCTCCGCCGCCGACGGGCCCGCGCCATCCCCGTTCCGTCGAGCTCGCCCTTAACACCCAAACCCCGGCCAGTTTAACACCAAAACGGACCCATTGAATCTCCGTGATGACGCTCGACCCCCTAACCACCCCGACCGAGCACTGCGCCACCGTAATCGCTCGCCGGTGATCCTCGTTCACGGCAACCGCCTCGGACCGCCTATATAAAGGGGTCCCGAGCTCACTCTCGTGCACGCAGCACCTCCACTACTCACCAACACCCCGCCAGGCCACTAGGGGGACCTCGAGGAGGTCTCCTCCCCCAGCTCCGTCCGCCTCGCCCCGCCTCGGCCTCCAGCCCGATTCGTTCCGGTGAGGCCATCTCTGGCGCTCAAACCCCGTTCGTTACCCTCTCTAGCTACCAGGAGCATAACCCCCTCTTCAATTTAACCTTTGCAGCCCTCTCCGACGAGCCCCTCGACCACCCGAGCCGCCGTCCGCCGGAGCAAAGCTCGCCGTCGACGTGGTGCTCGCCGACCGACTCCACCACCATCAACTGACGCAGAAGGGTGCCCTGAGCACGGAGGTACTCTCCGATCTCTCTGCCTCGCCGTGGATCGCCGCCGGCGACCACCGCGGCTCTCGGGCGCCGGCGAACTCTGCCGCCCCGTTTGAACTTTTGAACCTGACGGGTGGGACCCCACCGTCAGCCTCTCTGCTCTCTCTTTCGAATCGTTTTCTGGAAGCGCCTTCGGGCAGAATGCGTTTTCTCTTCGGGCTGGCGTAGTCGCTACCGAAGCGTTTTCTGTTTTTATAAACTAGCCCCTGGAAATCTTCTGTTTCATTACAGATAAGTCCCTGGACAAAAACCCTTATAACTTTCAATCAGAAAAGTATTTTTGATTGATTCTTTTTCTGTTCTCTTTAAAATTTTGTCTAGTTTTTTATCAGATTTATTTGAAAAATATTTGGTTTACCTTCTGTGCACTCCTTGGTATTTACGTTAGTGCATATATTTTCTTTAAACCGTAGATACCGAAGGAGGTGACGGAGCCGCGAACTTCACCGAGCTAGGCTCCGACTACTCTGAACCAGGCAAGCATGTTTGAACTTTTGATATGATGAGTGTCTTGGCATGTTTTGCATTTAGTTAGTTTCATGGCATGTTGGTGAGCATACCAATGAACGTTATTTTATGTGATAATAAGGTAAGTGAGTTCGATGATCCATACGTGGATGAATGTGGATGTGAATGGCCATGTGTTGGCATGAGGATGGGTACGGTGGCAGTGTTGTAGCATGCCAGTCTTACGCCAGACTATGTGACTTCAGTGTCAAACCATATCGGTCCAGTACCTATCATTTCCTTCCTTGTACTACCACATGTTTTCCGCAAGGAATATGGTTTAGTAAGTTGCAAACCGCTTTCATGGTACACACCAAAGAGGAGAGGCCGTGATGATGGTTCCATGGCCCTGGATTAAAGACAGTCATCCGGTCAGGGGGCATGGGTGTTTCCGGTTGGGACCGAGAGGGGGGCACCCCTTAGAGCGCGCGTATATAAATTTGATCCCATGCTATTCGAGATTGTGATCTCCCCGTCTCAAAAGTTTTTTCTTGGACGATGACTAGGGTGATTCCTAGCATCGAGAGGTAGGATGGGTGTGTACCGGTTAGCTGTGTTTTCTTCCGAAATACCGTAAACGGAACTAGTCCTTCGTGACTACGGAAATCCGTTGGCTGTGGGAAAAATTTTGTACAAACTCTGCAGAGTCATATATTCCTCCAAATCATCTATTCCATGTCAAGTTTCGTTCCATCTTATCCTAATCCATTGTCAGCTTTGATGACAGAGACTCCGGTGAATCGCATGAGTGCTAAGTCCGGTTGAATGATTATCCCTGTGGATGGACTAACCCGTTTATTCTCATGGATTGAATGTTTATTATGAGTATTATTTACTGATGAATTTAAAGCCCTTTCTGCGATGTCGCTCAGACGTCCGATTGTGGCATTTCTTTTAAAGCCCTTTCTGCGATGTCGGTCAGACGTCCGACTGTGGCATTTCTTTTAAAGCCCTTTCTGCGATGTCGCTCAGACGTCCGACTGTGGCATTTCTTTTAAAGCCCTTTCTGCGATGTCGCTCAGACGTCCGACTGTGGCATTTCTTTTAAAGCCCTTTCTGCGATGTCGCTCAGACGTCCGACTGTGGCATTTCTTTTAAAGCCCTTTCTGCGATGTTGCTCAGACGTCCGACCGTGGCATTTCTTTTAAAGCCCTTTATGTGGTGTCGCTAAGATGCCCGACTGTGGCATCTTTTCCTTAATTTTATTTGTTCACCTTTCGAGGCGTCGCTTCAGACACCCGATAGGTCCTTATTTATGATCTGTGGGATTTCAGGCGGACTACCGCCGTTTCCCTTTTTACTTACCCGTTATGCCAATTTTATTTATTGTGCATTAAGGAATTAATCATGTTGCATCCATGCACGCATTTGTTATATCTTACGTCCGAACTGTCTTGCGAGTACTTTCAAAGTACTAACTGGCTTGTTGATTTGGCCAGATGCTGACGAAGGCGATCTCATGGATGAAGAGTTCGATAGCGAGTCCGACACTTAGAGGAGTCCCAGTCAGTCTCGTGCGACCCTAGATTTGTTCACTGTTTTATATCCGCTTCCGCTACCAAATAAATTTATCGAGCCTCACCTCGACGTTCGATGAAATGATATCCTTAGAGTCTTGTATTTCCCTTCCCGCTGTGTTTTACCACCACCAGCCCATCCGTGAGCCAGTAGTATGTCTCCACACCACTGTGTCCTGTCCGCCATTATGTATGATTATTGGCGTGCTTGTAATAATTTGGTTGAGCGACCGCAGTTCAACCCTGTAATATATTTTATGCTACTGGCTTATTGTATCAAGAAATTGTCTACCAGTGGGGAGGATTTCTCTCATACTGGACTCAAAAGACTGGTTTATCAATAAATATTTTTATTGGAAAACCGGTCGTGACACATATTAAATAACATAGATGTGCGTGAATTCATATGAGTATGCATGTTTGATAGATCAATTTTGGTTCGAGTATGGATAACATGTATCATCATCTCGAATTCAAATATTTGAATCCCTTTTTTGTTCACTCCTTTCACGCCCATCTCTCTCGCATGCATGCTCCTTTAGGTAGTTATCACTCTCTTTTCTCCAGCTCACCCGCACGCTCACTTCATGTTTCTCCTATCCTCACAAACATGGTCTCTCGACGTCTCCCTTGAGAAGTGTCACACTCTCCCTATCATTATACATTACACGGTTTTCATTATCTCTCACGTCTCTACTCTTCTCTGTACCTAAGCTTTCTTTTTCACCGCCACACACACAGTCTCCACTCGTCTTTCACTTTGTCTTTCTCTCTATGGGATTCTCTCACACACCCTATATGTCTCTACATATGACTCATACCACTAAAATTACTCTCTCTCTCCTGTAGACACAGCATTTGTTGCGGTCTCCTTTTCGTCTCCATCCCAGACTGACACCGATCAGACAACCCCGACTACCATCTCCTCTCTCTCTCTCTCTCTCTCTCTCTCTCTCTCTCTGTCTGTCTCTCTCTCAGACACACACACACAACTCCTGCTTCCACTCCCCTTCCCGACTACCGTCTCTCCCTCTCACACACACAAAACTCTTGCTTTCGCACCCCTACTCGTAGTCTCTCACAAACATTTATCGACTAGCTAGCCTCTAGATAGGTTTATACACCCGCACGCTCATGCTTCCACCATCGCATACATGTCTCTCTCCCGCTCCTTGTATCTATGTAGCTTTTTCTTCCCTTCTTGAGACACGCCCTCTCGATCGTGCACACACACACTATCGCCTCATTTTGAGCTGATACCTATTGCACACACACTACTTATGTCTTTGTCACACATGCACTCCGTCCTCCTCCACTCTCCCTCTCTCTCACACACACATGGGCTTTTTGCAACAACTAGCAAGATGCCCATGCGTTGCACGGAACATCAAGATGCATTTGTATGAGTAGTTTATCTTGTGGGGGAAAAGGATGAACGAGGAAATACCTTATTTGCAAATGTGGAGAGGGGTGTGGGTATCTTTTTGCAAAATTGCCATAGTTTCCTTCCTATCCGTCAAATATAGATCGGACGGCCTATATTGCAGGATGGCAGGCACACGATCATCACCGACAATGCTTTTTATAAGAGTAGGGATAAAAAATAGAGTTGGTGATGATGGTGGGCCTGCCATCCTGCAATGTAGGTCGTCCGATTTATATCTGACGGATAGGAAGGAAAATATGGCAATTTACCCACACTCTTCACCACATTTGCAGATAAGGCCTTCCCTCGTTCATCCTTTTCTCCCACAAGATATTGATGTTCTGTGCAACGCACGGGCATCTTCCTAGTAAGATTAGAAATTAGACATATACCACTTCTCGAATCTTGAAACCAACAACATTCCTCCCTTATCTCATCAAAACTGCCAAAGGAATATATTTTGAGTGAAACATAACATATTTTTAGTGATATACGTATTTCAAAACTAGACTTTTTTTCTATCAAATCGGTGAAGATGTATTAAACTACTTTGATCATGTGGCAACGCATTGGCACATTGCTAGTAGTTATTATAATTTTTTGGACACCAGACAAACGGTGGAGTACATATACGAAGAGAAGAGGCGCACGCACGCAGTCGGCCTCTTGCTGTCTCGCATACATGAGTGTTACGTAAAGGCGGCGTTAACAAATAAACCCTAAAACCCGAGGTGCACGATTGCTGCATTTGCGGGTACCGGGTACATGGTGGAGCACCTTTGTAGGAGTTGATGGTCGGGACCACAGGTGAACGACTTGGAGCGCGGTGGCTCGCCATTTGCCACAGATCGAGTAGCCACGTTTAAAATATCGTTTTTTAGCGGGGTTAAGAGTTCCGGTTTTCAATGTCACGTTATAAGTACTAAGTAGTTTTTAGAACGATTGGTATGGAGCGAAAATGGAATTCATAGTACTACGTACCTCCTTGGTGTATGGTTGTATGGGTTTATGTTACGAAATGTTGAACCTGGTAGTTCTAGGGCAAATACTATGGTTTAGATTTAGATGTTGGTTTTCAGTAATTAGAAGGGGAAACCCTTCTTTGATTAAAAAAAACTACTACCTCCGTTCTGGTTTACTAGTCCCCATCGTACTTTGGGTCAAAGTTTGTCCACGAATTTTACTTGTAAAATGTGAATGGAAAACGAGATTTTGTTATACCCAAACAAAAAAGGACTGGAGGGAGTGATTGCTATGACACGGACGCGACCTCTCATAGCGTAGGCATTGAACCGGGCGTCGGCTGAGCACGCCTCCTCGCCGTGTGCAACCAGCTTAAGACTGCCCCGCCTGCCTTCATTGAATCTGCGCGTGTGCCGGCAACACGTCCTTCCGTGAGCCGGCAGGCATTTTAGAACACAAAAAATGACTAAAATATAATTAATTTACGCATGGTCTTGACTTGTTGTGCTCGCACTGGTAGCAGGAACTAGTAGAGGTTTTTCTTTATTTATACTCCCCTCACTTTTTTTGGCTTTGAAGTGAATCATGGTTGTGGACATTATGTATGAATGTGCAGATATTTGTGAACATGAGTTTGATGTGGAAGTTGAACTTGGAATGTCGGGCTTGCGTGTGAACTATACCATGTCCAATGCTTCGTCTGTTATTGTTTGGAAAGTAATTGCTGTTATTACATGACCCGAAAAAAAACATTTTATGCCACATCAGTAGATGCACAGACATCACAACAAGCATGCTGACTGGATAAACATTTGAACCTAGCTATTATGAAGGAAATTTTGTACTGACAACAGTTTTAGATAGCAGGAGACGCCTAGCCTGCTCTGTCTCTGCTAGCTTATTTCTGGCTTCTTCCATCTCTTCTTTGGCTTGGGTGAAGAGAGCATCTGATCACTCTTTTCGCTTCTTCAGGAACTCAGCTACATTCTCAAGGGCTGCTGAACGCTTTCTTTCAGCCTTTACTAATGCCACGAGGACACGAACAGCTGACGACTCCACCTGGCTTGTGTGTAATCCAGCATCGTCTGGGAATTTGCACCTTGTGTCTAATCCAGCATCATTAGGGAACTGGCACCTTGTGTGTAATCCAGCCTCATTTTGGAAACATGATCTCGAGGTTGACCATACTTCCCTCCTCGCAGGAACTGCATCCTTACATGAAGTTACTTCTTTTTTAGATCAATACTCAGAGAAACCTAGATCCATTTAGTAGAAGCCAGATAAATAGAACTCGGAGAAGTGAATTCAAAAGGAAAAAAATATAAAAACAGACTACAAGGTGAGAACACCCACTTCCTACATCAAGTTAAAAATGAAAGCATTAGGACGATTAAGACTCTTCTTATTACACATCGAAGAACACCACGCTTAAGAGAAATAGAAACTACAACATATACACATCAAAGAACACGAGGCTAAACAAAAGTAATTGAAAGGGTGTTACTTACCAAAGCTCGTTTTATAGGTTCGGTGCAGCTCCTCTTTAACTTGCCACGCTCCTTGAAGATGTCCCGAATATCCCGTGTTTGGTCTTCATTGCTCCTTTGCATGTTCACACTCGTGGTTTTAAAATCTCAACATGGCAAGAAAAATACTACTAGTAATACTCGCGCATCTTGTGGGCAACATTAAAGCACTCGTCTGCCATGTTAGAGCATCTCCAACAGAATCGCAATGCGCGGCGCTTTAAAAAGCGTTTACAGTGCTGAGATCAAGAAGTAGATACTAGAGAGTAGAGGATAGTTCTCAGCATAGATAGATAAAAAAAGATACCCATACCCCTCTCCAGATTTTCAAATAAGGCCTTCCCTCGTTCATCCTTTTCTCCCACAAGATAAACTACTCATACAAATGCATCTTGATGCGTGCAACGCATGGGCATCTTGCTAGTTCTAAAAACCTTTCCATCATTTGCCACACTGCTGGTTGCAGATGAAAAACCTACCCAAGCACAACGCGATACAGGAGCGACGCACAATTACAAGCTGATATTCTGTTGGACAATGGTGGCTATAACCAATTACTTTTACGGGAACAATAGCACCCAAGAAAATTGAAGGGTAGGTATGAGCAAAATTGGAACTGCACATGTACTGCTAAGTGATTCAATACACACATTACCAATCGAGGAGGAGAACGATGGTCGCGGTGGCCTCTGTGAGTCATGGTCGGCAACGGGAGTCAGTTCATTGTCCACGACGGTGGTACTTCTGCGCTTGGCGTCGGCTTCCGGGAAGTAGATCCGAGACCGTGGAAGACGATGCCGGGGAAGAGGCTCCGTCTACGACAACAACGGTGGACCGGCTCCAGTCGGCGTACGAGGTCATCGATGAGGCAGATGCGCTGCGGTGGACGAGTGCGCCAATGTAAAGGGGAGGAGCACGAAGGTTGCGGTGCCGTGGAAAAGTCTATTTTGCGGTGGAGAAGTTTATTTACCGTGGAGTAGTATTCAGGTCTACTACTCTGGGTGCCGGGGTGGGGCTGGCTGGGTAGGGTGAACCTGAAGTTACGAAAACAACCCCCTACCAAGCATCGTCCGTATGCCTGTTCCGAAGGCTATGATGGTAACTTCCCACTGCTCGAATCAAGGTCGCGGGAGATTTTCCCGCCGACCTCAAAATTTTGTGACACTGGACTCCCCGTGTGGCGTGTTGAGTGATTCGGCTAAGCAACTAGCCAGTAGTAGTAGTAAACTCTGCATATTAGGTTTGACCGAAGTCAAACTTCCTAAAGTTTGACCAAGTTTATATAAAAATATAAACATTTACCATAACAAATATGTATGATGTGGAAGTACATTCAATAATGAATCTAATGGTTTTTATTTGTTATTGTATATGTTAATATTTTTTGTTATAAGCTTTCTGAGAGTTTACAAAACTTGACTTTGACCAATGCTAATACGCGGACTAAAATAAAAACGGAGGGAGTACACATTTGTTTTCTTAGTTTGTAGTGAACTAATCATTTGTTGAAATTGTGAAATAAATATATTAGGCTATTGACTTCGAATGTAATGGTCTATACAATTCAATAGTTACAATCATTGTCGAATCACAAGATGTATACAAGGTCTATAGTACTTCGCAACATGCTCAAACTCACATAATCCCAGTCAAATGAGAATCTAAATGCATTTCATAGTTATTACTTTGTAGGATGCAACAAAAACAACCAAAACTCTACATCAGCCATTATAGAAGCAACATTTTGACATATCCCATTGTGTGAATGAAACGTGCAGAGAGAGCTTTTGTAGATGGAGCAGATAGGGCGGGAAAGATTGTATGTATGTGGACGAGAGAGTAGGAGACAAACCTAATGAGACAGAAAGAGAGAGAGAGAGAGAGAAAGAGAAAGAGAGAGGAAGAAGTTAGGTCTGTGAGAAAGATGGAGACATGTAATATACGTGATTATGTATACGTGGAAGGAGAAGAGACAACATGTTTGATGAGAGAGCTGGAAAAACATGGACGAGAGGGGAAGGATCTCATGGGTTGAGGGATTGACAATTTTGTGCGAGGGAGAGAGGGATTGGTAATTTTGTGCAAGAGAGAGAGAGAGGGTGGGGGGAGGAGTCAGTCAGCCGTCGTCACATCACCCTGCTTCCAAATGACCCCGCATTCTCTAGCGTGGTGTGGTCGCCGTCTTCGATCTGCTCGATGCCCTCTTTGAATATTAAGGTATTGTGCATGTAGGGCTGCATAGAAGCACAAGCGAGAGTGGTCGCCGTATAACCTTGGATGGGGATGAATTGTGTGCTCGGGGGAGTGTGTGTTGTGTTATGCTGCGTGCATGCGTGTGTGTGTGTGTGTGTGTGTCAAATATTGAGCAAAAACAAACCTAAGGAGAGAAATGGGTATTCACGAAGAGATTGTGCGGGCCTTGAGGTGGGTAGGGGCCGAGTGAGGGTGTCAAAATGTGCGCGTTGATGCATATGTTGCATGCGATCGTGCGAGGGACGGACGAATTGAGAGAGATGGTTGTTATGTTACGGATGCTCCTCTCTCTCTCTGTCTCTCTGTCTCTCTCTCTCTCTCTCACACACACACACAAGTAAACTAGAAGACCGTTCTCTCATGCATACACAACGTATCGGCATCTGTCTATGTCTCACTCATGCATGATCATTTGCACATTCACACCTCTCTATGTCTGTATCACACGCATACCATCTCCACATTGCCCTTCCGCCACAACACACATATGGACACATACACACATTCTCTCACAGTCACACACACAAAATAAGTATTAAAAAAACTAGGGCGCACCTAAAACGTCCAAATCCAAATAAACACAAACTGGAGCTAAATTCAAATATATGGAAATATTGCAGCGTCAAGAACTTTCCCAGGAAAAAAAAGTTGAGTAATATTCGAGGATTGTTTTCACACACACAAAAAGGTTCGGTGGATGTCCTTCGAGCGCGACATGTTGACGCACCGTTCGATCGACCGCGTGGCCGCGGTTCACGCGCTTGCACATGATTCTGTATCATGGCTGTGGTACTAACTTCAAAAAAATTTAATAAAAGCATTGCCTAAGTCTAATGTTTACGTGTACTAGTACGGTTTTCTTTTAAGTTTGACCAACCTCATATAAAACTAAAGTAAGCTCCCATACACGCACTCATCAATATGCCGCCGCCGCCGTTGTGCATGCTAGCGCCCGCCTGCTCCGGACAACAATTTCTCGCCCGTCACCGCTGTGTCGCCGCCATCCCTGTGTCATGAAGCCGAAGGCTCGCTAACGGTGTCCTGGACTAGGGGGTACTCACCACGTCATCTCCCGATCAGTTGGATTGGGCCGAGGATCCCCATGGCCGTATACTCATGGGCCAGTCCGGACAGTTGCCGCATACAAGGAAGATTCCACAAGACTTGGCGATCAAGACAAGGACTCCTCCCCCACCGGCGTATTCGGCTAGGATTCTTGTTATCCTAGGCCTCTGGTGCATTATATAAACCAAGGCCAGGCTAGTCGATAGACAACAACCATTACAACAATCATACCATAGGCTAGCTTCTAGGGTTTAGCCTCCTTGATCTCATGGTAGATCCACTATTGTAACACACATCATCAATATTAATCAAGCAGGACGTAGGGTTTTACCTCCATCAAGAGGGCTCGAACCTGGGTAAAACATCGTGTCCCTTGTCTCCTGTTACCATTGATCCTAAGACGCACAGTTTGGGACCCCCTACCCGAGATCCGCCGGTTTTGACACCGACATTGGTGCTTTCATTGAGAGTTCCGTTGTGTGATCGGCGAAAGGATCAATGGCTCGACTGCAGGTCAACTGCGACGTCGGCTTCTTCGTCACCAGCTCAACTGGTCACCTTGGCTTGACCGAGGACTACGCCCTACCTCCGATCGTCATGTTCAGATGAAGGCCTTCATCAACACCAACTCCGATCTCTATCAAGATCATGGAGGAGTCATCCATGGAGCTCGGGGGCTCAACGTCAACATTGCCCTCAGGCGACCGTGCTGTTTTTCTGGACAACAGACTTGTATCCGCCGCCACCGCCTCCTCGAGTGTCGCCTAAACGATTACTTCGGTGGAATTATGTGGAATTAAGTCTACAACAACCCTGCAAAAATTTCGTCGAGTTCCGATGGAGGAATCTTCGGCAATCTCCGATATACCGGAGCCCTGTTGAATCTAGACGAGAATCCGGACGAGTTTAGGGCGTGGTATCCAGCGTCTAGCTCGGATGTCCTTTGGAGGATCCAACCGTTGATTTGCTGCGGAATTCCCTTATCTACCACCTGCCAAAAATTCAGCTCGATCCGACCGTCCAAACTCCGGAAAACTTCCGATTAGTGCATCACTTTTTGGATCTGTTTTCTGCGTGAAAACGAATCCGACCCCAGTTTGTCTTTTTTATGAACGGGATTTCGGACATCCTTTTTGGAGGAAGTTTTGTATGGGGTATTGTGTTTTGTTCCCGAACACATCCCACTAACTTTAAGATCTCTTGAACATTATCTTCAACATCATGCTGGTGTCAAACCAGTCCAGCAATATTGCTCCACGGCTGCCGACCTGCGGTAGACACATCGTCACTTTGTTGAGCCAAGCTCAACTTCTTCGGATCATCATCTTGGCAAGCCGAACAAGAGTCCGGCATCGCGAAGGATAAATCATCACCAACATCGCCGCCCCACAGATTACACGGAGCGGGCATACCGGCATCGCCGCACGGTCGCTTCATCAAGCCGGCGTCGACCACGTCACGACCTGCATCGGCAGGGCCGCACTATTGCTTCTTCAAGCTGGTGTCCATCACACCGACCTACTTTGACATCTCGGCTGGACCGGGGGCTTCGCCATCTCTTCATCAACCTACTCCGGACACTTCGGCGTCACTAGCCGACCAGGCATGGGTGCGCGGATCGAGTCCCAATTTTGGGAATCACCTTCCTTCGGATTGCTACAACAAATAAACCAGGTGCTATTAATCCTAGTATTTCTTTTTTGCTTGTTTGGGTTAAATTTTTCCCAAGGAATTATTACTTTGGTTAGTCCAGCATATGTACACAGGTCTATCAAATGGTGGCCGCATTATCGACGGTCGCATGATGGTTCGGTCAGTTTCCGTACACAGTTCGGCGAACGCCGCATCCGAAACTCGGACCGACCTGTGAATCCAGGCTTTGCCACGCCTTTATTGCATTACGCCGACGACCTGCATCGACATCGACTTCGGCGCCAGGCCATATTTCTTTTGCTACTCACTTTGCATAAATTATTTATTATGCAACATTTTTTTTAATTCCTATTATTATTATTATCCCCGGTCTGCACTATTTTTTGTGCATAGGAAAATGATCCAGCCGGACTATATCCTTTGACGTCACCTCGGCTGGACGGGGGGCTTCGTTAACACTTCATTACCCCATGCCCGGGACTTCGGCATCACTCTGCCATCCTGCATTGACCATGCTATGTCACCACTTCACAGTGTCGAGCTCTTTGCTCCGCCACCTCGGGATCGGCTTGGGGGATGGAACCTTGTCCCGCATAAAGCTCGGACCGCATCGTCAATACCGAACACATTAACCAGCTAAGTTGCCTTCATGCTCAAAGTTTTAAAATTTCTAACTTGTGTTCGGTTCGACCAAGCATTATACTTTCTCGGAAAAAAATTGCTTGTAAAAATCTTCCTTGTTGAAACTTTGTTCGCACACACTTGACGCGCTACCCGCGCTCATTATACCTGGGGGCTTCTTTAACAGAAGCTTATTAATTCGGGCTTTATGCCCAACACATGTGTCACACTTCCGCATGTACCTTTTATTCACCATTATATGCATCGATATGACTTAAGTTTTGGCCAAGCTGGGTTGCCTGGCTCCTGTGCTTACCCCTACATTTCTGATTGTTCGGCTAGGTGGTAAAGGGAGCACCTCTGCGATTGTTACTGCCGGGTCAGCCGGATGTGTACCTCAGACTGGGTGAAGCCGAAAGCTAGCGTTCTTAAGGGAATACTCGGTCGGTGAACTAAAAGATGATTTCTTACCTATTTATTTACCTGCCCCCAGATGTTTTTCTGCTCTTTTCGCAGTCCGGACATGCACTTTAGGGCGCTTCCCAGGGAAAGGAACCCCTAACGGAACTATTCTCCCTGGAAGATGTTTCTTACTAACCATGTAATATAACATAACTAGTTGGGCACTTGTCTGATAAAGCACTAATGACCCCTACGCCTGGTCTCCACGCATGCCCCGATTTTTATAACCGCGAGGGTACTCGGACACACTCCGGACTATTGGGTCCAGAGGTTGAAGCGAAAAGGTCCGCTACGACAAACGATCTACAATCCGGCTAGAAGGCATTCTACATGTCACCTTACATTATATAGTCAACTTTTACCCAAGTCACTTGGGGGCTCTTATGTTTATTTGAGCCGTTTCATACTAAGTGTTTCTCTTCTTGGCCGTTGCAAAGTTTTTATTATTATTTATCACTCCTTTTTTCGACACAAGTGTGCGGTCACTAGCCGGGGAGCCTAATTTCTCTCTCAAAGCCGCTAGAGTTTAGTTTGCTAAACTGGCCTAGTAAGAAGTACTCTGCCTTCGGGATAGGAGGTTGAAGCCGTAGGCTGACCTGCTTGAAGTTTTGAGATAGGATGTGTCATGTTAAAGCACGGCAGAAGCACCTTTTTTTTCTAAAGTCCAATTTTCGGATTGGCACCGAACACTTGATCTAGTTCGGACATTAATCTTTTGAATAAGTTTTTTGGCTTTTCGAACCCATGGCACTTTTAAACTATTTGTGTGTTTTCAGCACAAGTCTCGCAGTGCAACGCCGGACACCTTTTGAGATTCAGCAAAAACATTCTTGGATATTGCTATATATGCATCGGTTTCGAATTGTGTCTTCGGTCAATAGTTGGGTTGCCCGGCTCCTGCGCTTGCCTCCTACGTTCCGCTTTGTTCGGCTAGGTATGCAAAGTGAGAACCACTGCGATTGTGCTTCCAGCTCACATGGTTAAGCACCTCAGTGGAGAAAGCCGAAAACTGACTGTCACAATAAGCATAAACTGGTCAGCGATCCGTTGACGGTGTTAAACGACGGGCCATTCATAACAATGGCCAAAGTGTTTACGGCTTGACCTCGACTGTCACCGAACACTACCGGGGGCTATTAACTGGCCTCCCAAACTAAATCCTCGATATTTTGCTCTTACATTGGAGCTGAGGTTTCATGATCATGCTTAGCATGACAACCCAAAGAAAGGAACCGATAGCGGGACTATTTTCTTTGGAAGACAATTCTTCTGTTAAACAGTAATATAACATGTCTCTCCGCGTACCTTTGTTTATAAAACCATATGGCCAGATTGCCTTGTTTGTTGTAAATCTTTGCCCTCATAAAGGCTTTATAAAGTAGGACAAACACTCCTCGGCTATTGGCCGAGGAGGTGGAAGCCGATGGTCGGTCAACAAAGTTTTGTACAATGTGGATCCGAGCATTAATGACGTAAAGTACTTGGATACATAGAGTCATTACACATAATTTGTGATTTACTATGGATATTGATCCTTAATTCGGCCTCCCGTGCCCGCATTAAGGCTCGGGGGCTACTGGGCTCCGGGCTTATTATTTACAAATATTAAAGGGGCACATCAATCCCCTGATCTGGTGTTGCCACCCGACCAGTGTCTTAGGGGCTACTGCATTGCCTGTTCTATGCAGAAAATTTTAAGTGCAATACAGTTTCCGAGGAGATTTTGATCCTCAGGTTGGTCGGCCGCACCCAACCCGAGTCTCGAGGACTGAGCACGCCGCTTTTTGTGTCCCGAAGTATTCTGCCAAGCTAGGACTTGATCCTCAGACCGATTTTGCAAATCAACCTGAGTCTCAGCAGCTACGGGGATCAGCGGTCTTATGTCATCCTTCATGTGCATCTCGGGTTTTAGACCGATACCCACCTTGAGGGCTACTGGCTATATATCTCGTCAGAGAATAAATTGCATCAATAAAAAACATTGACCAAAAATCAGCCCATGACCGAGGTGCTTAACCACCTCGGAAGCAGTCCGGTATAAAGCTCGGGCGCTAGTGGCTGGCTCCATAGAGGGCATTTCCGGCATTAAGCTCGGCTAAACTCCTTCAAACTTCTTTGAACCAAGGTGATCTACGACACCTCGGATACAGTCCAGCGTTGGAGCTCGGATACATAGTCCGGCGTTAGAGCTGGGAAGCAGTCCGGCATTGGTGCTCGGCTAGAAAAGATACCTCGAATGTAGTCCGGCGTTGGAGCTCGGACGCAAGAGGACGTTGCCGCCCGGGAACAACTTCAAACCCGAGGTGTGGCATAAAAATAACAAGGCATTGATAAAGGCCGGAAACTTAAAGGGGCTACTCGGATACCCGACGTATAAACCCGTCGAATGCATTTTGGCGATCCTCAAGATCAAAGATGAGAAGATTTGTTGAACCAGTTTTCAAGACCGACGACCGAAGATGAAGAACAGTTCGGAAGAATCGAGGAGCATCCCTAACTTGAAGACCGGT
Organism: Triticum dicoccoides; assembly: GCF_002162155.2. Lineage (NCBI taxonomy): Eukaryota > Viridiplantae > Streptophyta > Magnoliopsida > Poales > Poaceae > Triticum > Triticum dicoccoides. The sequence goes on from NC_041383.1 coordinate 98,162,091, forward strand.
TTAGGGGGCTACTGACGGTGTCCTGGACTAGGGGGTACTCACCACGTCGTCTCCCGGTCAGTTGGATTGGGCCGAGGATCCCCATGGCCGTATACTCATGGGCCAGTCCGGACAGTTGCCGCATACAAGGAAGATTCCACAAGACTTGGCGATCAAGACAAGGACTCCTCCCCCACCGGCGTATTTGGCTAGGACTCTTGTTATCCTAGGCCTCTGGTGCATTATATAAACCGAGGCCAGGCTAGTCGATAGACAACAACCATTACAACAATCATACCATAGGCTAGCTTCTAGGGTTTAGCCTCCTTGATCTCGTGGTAGATCCACTCTTGTAACACACATCATCAATATTAATCAAGCAGGACGTAGGGTTTTACCTCCATCAAGAGGGCCCGAACCTGGGTAAAACATCGTGTCCCTCGTCTCCTGTTACCATTGATCCTAAGACGCACAGTTTGGGACCCCCTACCCGAGATCCGCCGGTTTTGACACCGACACTCGCCCGCTCACATCGTCTGCAGTCCCTCCTTGCCATGCCGCCGCGCTGCCAAGCACGCGAGCAGCTGGTGGAGCCGCGTCTATGCACGCAGCGTACGAAGAGGAGGACAAGCGCGTGCTCTAGCATGCCGGCGAGGAGGAACTAGCGTGTCATTGTCGTCTCCGCCGGCGCGGAGGAGGCGTGCATGGTGGTTGTCGCGGCGGAAGCCGGTCGCACGCGCATCGAGCCCGCAAACCGGGTGCGGACGTGGAATCTACCTTCAAGACCTTGAATGCCATGTGGATCCTGCATTCTGAAGGAGCAATTTGGGTCAGTCGACTCATGTGAGACGTTTGATGCAACATGGATGGCTAGAAGGGCTTCTTCCACCTCTTCTGCCGTCTTCTTCCTTCGCTTTGTCGAACTTCTTTCGCAAATTGACTGACCCAAATTATACTACTAGTACGAATGTATTAAGTACAGTAGGAACACGAAGGTACGAGTAGTAGTACCAACTGCAAGAAGAACAGTAGTAAGACATAGTACTAGTACGTACTAAAGAGTTCAAATAACGAGAAAGAACATAAACATAGTTCTGTTGGGGCCTCAGCACAACACACCCTTGAAAATAAACTAAGCAACTAGTTTGCTTGACACTGCAGTAGAACCAGCATGAGCGACAGCACTGCCACCTACTCGGAGTCTGAGTCCACGTCCTCGACTTCGTCCTCGTCCCTCTTCCTCTTCCTCTTCGCCGACGCTTCTTTGCTTGAACCGGACACTGGGCTCTACTTCTTCATCCAACCCATGTAGATATTTAAACAAAGGTAGGCATCCATTGCTGCGTACAGGATGTGATCTTCATCTAATGTCTTCGACTCACATGCATGATGAAACTCGTGATGAGGTTTGTTCAGTTTAGCGTACGAAGGATCAATCATGGATGATGTCAGGGTCAGCATTGAAGGTTGAGAGGAGGACACCAGGCTTGCCTTCTGGAGATCGAAGGGCTGGCCTACAACGAGACCTATCCGACCCAGGACTTCTTTGTCGTTCTTAAAGCCTACAGTAACGAATTTCACTCTTTTGTCCTTGAGGAAGTTCTTAAAATCTTGGCACTCAACGTCGGCATGGCATATGTGGTAGACCAAGAAAACGTTATGTACACAAACCTGGATCACGGCGGGCTTCTTCCTCCCTTCGTCCTTTAGATCCTTCTCTCGTCCCAGGACTGTGGTGTACTCAACATCTAGCCCAGCGACCCACTCATCCGTTGAACTATTAAACATGCATAGGAAGCGAGCAAGCCATGCTTTCACCGTCGCTGATCCACGTGTGTAGATGATGATGAACTGATCGCCGGTGATGGCTCTAACCTGGTACTCAGCGGTGACCATGGAGATTTGGGAGGCCATGGATTTTGGAGGAGGGTTAGGAGAAGTTGAACTGTTGTACCCCGCAGAAACTGGGAGCGAACTAATGTGAGAGGACGGGACGACTGGGAGCGAACTGTTGTGAGGTAGAAGACGGGGACGAGTAGGGCGTGCGAACAGCGTGGGGTTGCTGGCTTGCCCGGTGGATAAACGGCTGCAAGCCCCCAAAGAGTTCTCGAGAACTATGTGGGACCCACTAGATGTCATGTCTACTAGACCCATATCGTAGGCCGGACGGTATAGCTTCTGCCTGTTCACACGCCATGCCGGCGCGTGGATGTAACTTCACTTAATTCCGTCAACCGTCACGCCTCCCACGACCTTCGCCTCCCTCGCGCGGTCGCGCCCTTTGAGACTTCGACTGGCTATAAATGAGCAATTTTTTTGCCTACTCCGCATGCATGATACTCCCTCTGGTCCTTTTTACTCCCGTCAACCATTTGCAAAGTGTTTGACCAAATATATACTTTTTTAACACCACCTTATATTAATTAACCAGCCACACCAGTACACGCATTCGATACAATATTCACCACACAGGGCGGTACGTTATTTACAAGAATACCATCTAATCTATTGTCAAAGCTATACTTAGCGATTAAGTGTGCCACCTTATTGGCCGAACGGCTAATCTTTGACAATTGAAGATTGTTGTTCAACTTCGAGATGCTCAACGCTTTCATCTTCAGGTCACGCATAGCAGACCTGTCATAGTCCCCCGATGCAAGAGACGCTACCACAAAAGCGCAATCAGTCTCTAAAATTACAGGATTATGAAGAGAAATACCTATGTAGAGACCGGCAATGCAAGCCCTAAGCTCCGCTTCCTCCACGCTTTGACAGTCATCAATGAAATCCCACGACCAAATTTATACTAAAAATATCAATATCTACAATACTGATTATAATGAGTATAAGAACTACGTTTTATAATGAGTGTAAAAATATTGATTTGACATTGTGAATGTTGATACTCCCTCCGTCTAGGTGAGTAAGTCATCTTAGGCTGTGCACCGTGACCAAGGAGGAGGGGGAAACGAGAGACATTAATGTTTATTTGCTATAATTAAATAGTATTGCATGCAATGAACTAACCACTGCATGTCATGTTTGATAGTCTCAGGTCATTAAAAGCATGCACACCCTCATCTCTTATTGGTTGATATGTCAAGAAACAAGAAACAAGGTAGAAGTTAATGCACCACGCCTACGTGTTTTGGGATTATTTGGTTTTCGTAAGATGACTTACACACCTAGCTATTAGAGTACCACTACCTCCCTTCTAGTTTAAAGGGCTCGACTCAAAAAAATTCACCTACTCTTAGCAAGATAGTAGAGGCGGTGGAATAGTTTTTGAAGTCTGCAAAAGTACTCAATTAATGTTGTCGTTCTTCACAAAAAAATGTGTTTACCAATGCATGCATGAACACTAGTTACTCTAACCCCCCTCTCTTCTTTAATTATTTGCCACATCAGCATGTTTTCTATTCCCATGTGCATGATACGAGCTAAGATATCACCATGATGGCCAGCCTTAATCATCGCATGCAATAATTTAGTGCACCTTGAAATATGAACATGTGTGGGGCGTGTATGTTTTTAATGACTTGAGACTATACCTAGCCCGGCATGCAAGATGACTTATTATGCACCGTTCCCCATACCTGCAGGAAGCCCGTTCGTCTCCAAATCTTTTCCTCTCCATGTGTGGAAACAATATGCCTGCCAAACTCTCCTTCTCCCTCCGGCGGTCCCACCACTCCACCCCGTGTGAAAAAAATCTGCATGCATGACTCTCCTCCCCCCATGCTCGTCCAATCCGTTGTGACCAGCAATATTTCCACCCCTTCGCTCCCCCGTAATTTACTCCAACAAATATGCCCACGTAGCTTTTACTTAACTTCAGGTGCATTCGGTCACTAACATACGGGCCCAGCAGTGTACTGGCCCACATGCCAGTGATGCAACTGGACCTGGAGTTAAGTCAGCGTAGCTCAGTCCATATCTTACGTAGGTATACCATTGCTTGCTATAAATAATGTGCCTCCCACGACATCGCTATCTCCTCCCCCTCACGTTCACGTTCATTGCTATCTCCTCCCTCTCCCTCTCACATCGACCACCATGGCATCGCCCCTCCCAAGTTCTAGGAGCCCCTCGCTGCACCGCGCGGATGGTCACGCGTCGCCGTTCCGTTCCTCGCCGCCACTAGTCGAGGAGGACGCGTCGGTGTTCCGCTCCTCGCCGCTATGCGACGCGTCGCCGTTCCATTCCTCGCCGCCACTAGTCGAGGAGGACGCGTCGGCGTTCTGCTCCTCGCTGCTACGTGACGCGTCGCCATTCCGTTCCTCGCCGCCACTAGTCGAGGAGGACGCGTCGGCGTTCCACTCCTCATCGCGACGCGACGCATCGCCATTCCGTTCCTCACCACCACTAGTCGAGGAGGACGCATCGGCGTTCCGCTCCTCGCCGCGATGCGTCGAGGTGGACACGTCGGTGTTCCCAATCTCGCCAGCATGCACGTCGGAGGACACAGCGGCTCCCTGCTACGGGAAGAATGCCGCGCGGCCCGCCGAGCCCCCCCCCAGCCTTGAGGAGCTTTGGAAAGAAATGGATGTCGCCTTGTGGGAGGCTTTGCCTCCAACAGAGCGCGCCAAAATAGAGGCGGAGAAGAAGGCCGATGAAGAGAAGCGCACCACGCAACAAGCTTTCTGGGAGATCTATGTCGCGTCCGAGAGAGTCAAGCAATTGGTTCTTTGGCAGAAGGCTCGTGCGAGGGCCGTGAGGGTGGCGGAGGACGCCCATGCCGACGCCCTGAGTGCAGTCGGGCCCAAGCGCCTCATCTACGCTTGGCGGTACGTGGACCGGGTGCATGCTTCCAGCCAGGAGGAGTACCTGTTGGCGCTGGATCACCACACCGGTGACATCGCGCTCGCCCGCCGGCAAGCCACCAATCAGCACCTCATGAGTTGTGAGGTTGAGGAAGAGGCGTTGTGTCGGCGCGCTGGGAAACGGCCACGCACCAGGGCACTCGTGGCACGCCGCAAGCGCTCCTGCGAGCGTCGTGGCTTTTAGGAGGAGTATAATTTTTGTTTCGTAAGGCGATCTCATTAGTTTTGGGACGCAAATGATAAATCCTGAACGTTCAAGAATTTTTAGCGTCCTTAATTAAGTATGTAAAAGGGAAAGTTTGAAAACGTTGTGTATTATTATGCATTTTGCAAGTATGTGCATATAGCACAAACTTTGCTATATACTATCGGACTACGCGTCTCTCTCGATATATGCTTGCAGACTGTGCTACTCCCTCCGTCCAGGTCAATAAGTCATCTTTGGTTGTGCACGGTGACCAAGAAGGAGGGAAGACCTGTACACCTAGACGGAGGGAGTACTACTATTACTTATGTACGTGCAAATGCACGTTTTAACATTACGATGCGGTTTTTGTAAAAGTAAAAAAATAGCACTAGTCAAGCTTGTGAAACGATTCAATGCAAAACAAATGCAAAAATGCTCATTTGATTGTTTACTTTTAGCTTCCTTCTCTGTGGTTATTTCTCTGTCATACTTTGTACGGAGCATCTCACTGGTTGGAAAGGCATGCAAATTCCCAAACCACTTACTACACCCTGTATCAATTTTTTTGCCTAACAAGTTGTGTCGTGCAATTGGAATTTCAACTTGAGTACTACTACTAGTAGGAGTACCAGGGGCAAGTTCTTTTAGGCTTCTAGATTAGTAATCCCATAACTACTACCTCCGTCCTGGTTTATTGGTCCCCATTGTAATCTGTGTCAAATTTTGATCATAAATTTAACTAATGAAATGTTAGTGCATGTCACATGCACTACTCCATCCGTCTAGGTGAGTAAGTCATCTTAGGCTGTGCACCGTGATCAAGGAGGAGGAGAAAACAAGAAACATTAATGTTTATTTGCTAATTAATAGTATTGCATGCAATGAACTAACCACTGCATGTCGTGTTTGATATCTCAAGTCATTAAAAGCATGCACACTCTTTATCTCTTATTGGTTGATATGTCAAGAAACAAGAAACGAGGTAGAAGTTAATGCACCGCGCCTAAGTGTTTTGGGATTATTTGGTTTTCGTAAGATGACTTGCACACCTAGATGCACCGCACCTAAGTGTTTTGAGTAACATTTTATCAGTTAAATCTTTGGTCAAAATCTAGCACAAATTACAATGGTGAGGAATAAACCAGGACGGAGTAGTAGTTTAGAAGCCCAAATAAATGAGTGAGGCGCCTTATTGTTACTCTCCACTGTGACTAGTCTTGTGGGAAAAGCTGGGGAAGCCGCCAAAAGAACTGGCCCTAGGAGTAGTAGCTAGGGATCGAGTGTGGGAGATGAACCGGAGAAAGTAAATGCAGAGAGATGAAATGCAAAAAAGACGAAGGGATGTGATGGTTGCTTGTCCGTTTATTTTACCAGACCATTTATTACTGGGAGTGGTTGGGTTTTGTGATATGACGGCTTTACTGCCGCGCCATGAGCGGGGTGAGAGGTGAGACTCCCATGCAGCGCCGCCCTCTACACTTGTACTACATCGGTCGTGGTTTATTAGTCCCCCATTGAATTTGACTGAAGATTTAATTGACAAAATGTTAGTGCATGTCAACAAAAACTATATCGTTGGATTCGTATTTGAACATAGTTTTGAATGATATAATTTTAGGTGGCATGCATCAGTATTTATCGTACTATATATAATGTTAGTTCAATTTTTGGTCGTACTAATCTATAATAGTAAGGTGCCCGTGTGTTGCAGCGAAGAGTGAAATGCGTTGATCGGGGAGTTGTTTAATTTGACAAAGGATGTGGGGGTCATCTCATGTGTAACGGGTATCGATAGGTTTCTTCGGATATTATCTCATCTCTAGAGCTCACAAACATCTGGTTGAAATAGATAAAAATGTATCTTTTGCAAACAAAAGCATTCAACTGTTCAACCTGCATCCAAAACTTGTGAAGAAATAACACTTATTGTGCTTTGCAAGAAATGATCTTTAAGAATTAGTTTTTGAGTATCGATTGTTATACATGTTGGCTACAGATGACATGGCACTTTCATGTTACCAATAGAGCAAGATCATGCATGGAAGTCTCCACATGATTAGACAGCGGATTACATTGAGCGAAGACTAATGATCAACATTTAACTTGATAATGCGTATTTTTTTAGAAGAACAGGGAGGCTCCTCCCTGGTTCCATTATCAAATGAAACCCAAAGTGTCTTACATCAGCTCACTGAGAGGAGTAGTTCAAAGGAAGGACTGCGGCGAAAGCCACTCAAGTTTAATGACAAGCTTACAAAATCAAAAGCGGCAAAGACACGGGACATAAGCGCCCACACACACTACATGTTTTCTAAGTGCACTTGATAATGCGTATGTCCAGGTGAACCTCCTTGGAGTCCCCGTGCACCGAGTCGAGGGGTAAAGGATGGAAAGGATGCCATGGGTTTTCCATGTCCACATTGGCGGGATAGTCCCAGCTCCCTAGAGTCCAAGTCTATCCGATGAGGCCGGTGTCGCCGCCCACGTGACCCGAAGGGGTAGTAACATTGACCACACACCCGTACATCTGCCTCGTGTCAGTGTAAGCGTCAGCGGCGACCCCCTGACACACATTACTGAGACGGGGCGGCGACCTGTGCGGGCCTTGTCGGTGCCCACGATCAAGAGGAAGACGTTGCTGTCCTCCTCCGAGACTAGCAGGCGGCGGTGATCCTCCAGCGACTCCGGCATGGTGAACCGGTAGCACGTGTCGAACTTGATGTTCTCCGGCAAGGGCCAGCAATGACCGCTGCACGCATCGGTGAGGTGATGCACCATGTCCGCCGACGAGCCACAAAACGGCATCGGGCACTCATAGCAGTGGACGAAGGGCTCCTTGGAGGCATCGACCAGGCTGTCCATGAAACGGGAGTGGCTGTAGGGGACGTTGCGCCAGTTGAATATATGTGCAAGTTACTACGAGATTTAATCCGAATAAGCACAAAATAAATCATGACGGCTATAACAGAGATGAAATTAATCATGTGGACTAGCATAGTAGTAGGATATAGAGTAGAAACATGAATTCTACCACGATTTCAAACAGGAAGGACAGAAACACATACGGTGCAACGGGAGCAGCACCGTTGGCGTTGAGGTTGTCGCCCATGTCGTTGAGGAAGAGGTTGCCGAGGTCGGGGAAGAAGTCATTGTCGATGAAGTCATGGCTGCCAGTAGTCGCGAGAGTGCGCTCCCCAGATTTCAACAGTGCCCGCCGAATGGAGCGCGGGAGGGAGTGGCTGTAGGGGACGTTGCGGCCGCCGAATGGAGCGCAGGAGTAGCACACGAAGCAGTAGATGGTGATGATGGTATGCCTGCCATCTTGTAATATAGACCGTCCGATCTATATCTGACGGATAGAAAGCCAACTATGACCACCTCTCTCCACATTTACAGATAAGGCCTTACCTCGTGCTCCTCCCTATGTCTCTATCTCTACTACTTTTTTTATAACAAATCAAATAGTGCTGCGCCGTCCGCTGCACGCCCGGCTGAACACGCCTCCTCGCCTCCATCATCACCAACTGAGTCTTTTATAGGAGTAGGAGTAGAGAAAAAACCGAGTTGGTGATGATGGTGTGCCGTGCAATGCATGGGCATCTTGCTATTTTTTTGCATATAGGTCCAAACACCACGTAGACACGGTCTTTGAGCATGGTTCGTAGTCGTTCCACGATCAGGCATTGAAGTTTGTAACTATTTTAGATTAGAATATACTACTCCTCCGGTGCTAGTAGTAGAGCAGAGTCCTACTCTACTACTCTACTCTAGCAAGCTAGGGCATAGTACTGTAGTAGGTACTGTAGGGAGTACCAGTACTGTGATCACTCAAGCAAGTTGTCTGGCATCGATATGACCCTACGCTGCTGGTATGTGTCTCGTAAGTCAAGCGGCGTGCTGTAGTCATCATCACCTGTCCACTTCCCGTAGCACATATTCGCTTCTCCATCTTTGTCCGCACATAATCTCGTCCAAGCTTCCATCCCCGCTAAGGCGCCTCCCCCCCTCGTCAAAAACCCAAGCACTAACAATGCCAGAACCGAGCAGCGTCCACCGAAAGAGTGGCTAGAATTCGCTCCCCATAGAGGTAATCAAGCTCATTGTTTTGCGTGTGGACAATCTCAGTACCATGCCGCTCGCCGCGTGCTCGTCGGGGCTGTACCGTTTACTCAAAGCCCTCAGGCCGGAGCTTTTTAAGCCAGCTCCTTGCTTGTTGATGCCGCCTGATCTTCAGAAACGGCGTGTCACACAGCATAACAATTGTAGGGTGGCGAGCATCAACCCCCTTCACTACGATCTGATCCCCGTCAGCCTCGGCTGCATTAATGGTATGTACTGGGTCGGCATGAACACGTCTTGGATGGTGCTCATCGACGGTCGCGGCAGCTGGATGCTCGTGGAGGTCTAACCCGGCGATTGATCCCCCTTCCTTCGATTAACACTACACTGCTTTGGCACCGCGGCCCAGAATACTCGGAATCTTACAGTAGCCAACATGATACCAAGTTTGATTTGCTCAAGGTTGTAATCTACCAAGTGCCCACAAGATCTGCGAATTATAAAGATTTCAGGCTAATTACGTTCTTCAACCGCGGTCTCGCCTATCTGACAGGTCACTGCGGTAAGTGGATAAATCTGCATGTCCATCGCAGGATCATACATCCTCCATGGTTCTCTGATGCCATTGAACACAAGGGCTTCATTTACGATGTCGACTCCTTCTATGGCTGGACGTATTGCTGGCCTACTCCAGTCATCGCTACAAATGGTTGTTACAGCAGTATGTTACTTTCCTATGATATCATGATGGCTTGCTTATATTACTGTCAACATTTACTGAAAAAATATTCATGCTCATAACATGTTGTTCTTAAGATTGACTAAATCAAGAGCCCTTTTTTATTTGACTCCAACTTGATATGATGTTGTAGGCCGCCTGGTGTCCCTACCCTTCCTAATCCCAGAACCTTTCAAAGAAAAGCGGCATGGCAGTTGCAGGTGGTTCCTGGCTCGATCAGACGATGGCGAAAGATTGATGATTGTTCACACGTACCGGACGTGTTGTTTCGCAGAATACAATCACATTCACTTCAAGGTCTTTGAGCAGGATCCCAGCTTCTCTGGGCCTTCAGGAATTTTTGACTGGAGGCTGGTAAGTAGCCTTGGTACACGCTCTCTATTTGTCGGACTGAATTATCCGATTAACCAGGAGATAACCGACGGCAAGGATCATGATGGCAGCGCGGTTTCGTTCATCAGGCAAAACTGTGTACACAGCGTACCATGTGTCTCTGCATGCACCATACCCTGATATGTGCCGCCACGCTCTGCAGCCCAAAGTAGGAGAGAGGGTCGCAAGTATCAGACTTCGACCTGCTGGCTGGAGTTTCCCCCGTCAGGCACCCATCTGGTTCAAGCCGTCAGCCAATCTCCACAGCTTAATAAATAGTAACGTCTAGCTGAGCCAGTTATTTAGATGCATACACTTGGTGTAGTAGGATCTTTATTTAGTTTGATGCATACACTTGTTCTCTTTTGGTAGCCCTTTTGTAATGATGGTTGATGTTTGGTTTGGAAGAGAGAGCTGCGTCTTCACTCTTCTGGCCTGCTTACTGATTCTGTTGCACCCCCAGCCCTGGTTGCTGCTGCTGCTGTTTTCAATGTACAATCAGTAGTATATTTCGTCTGTTGGTTGAATAAATGTGTTGTTAGAACGACAAACACAATGTTTTGGAAGTCGTTGCACGGTTCGATCCTTTAGTGCCCCGTACCGTACGTAGCTCATACTATTTTTCATACGGAACACATTTTCCACTTGATGCAGCCCACTGATGAAGGCCCAATAGAGAAGCCCATAATTAACTGGAAGGGAGGCTCTCACATGAATCCGGCCCAGGTACATGCTCATGGTCCCCTAAACATAAATAAGTAAATAAATAAATAAAGCTAAATGCTCATGAACTAGTTCTTTGGGAAAATAGGTAGCCCGGTATTTCTTTTTGAAGAATACCCAAGCTAGGCCTATTTGTTTTCTCCGAATTAATGGGCTGCCAATCTTTCAAGACGACGAGGGATGCATTCCGTCCTGGCCAAAGAGTATGGTCAATGTCTGTTAAAAGTAATATCAAAAGGGGTTGAAAATTCCAAAAAAAATATAGCAAATGGGATATTAGTTTTTTTTGAATTTTGTTCTTCACTGATATCTTATACGTATTTCATTGGATTTAACATGACATGGTACTAATTTATTTTTAAATTTGTTTTAGTATGGCTATTTATTTTTGGATTAAGAATATTTCGTTCCCCAGCAAAAATTTCCCACATATTTAGTTAATTTTTTGACCCTGGTACTGACCAGAAAATGGCCGGCAATTCTAAAATGGAAAACAGGCGGCTGACTTGTTTACGCAAGGCTTTGTTAGTGAACACATGATTCTAGCCGTCGTGCTTCTTCAATCTCTGATCTTCCTACTCCAGCCGCCTAAACTAGCGCCGGCGGGACTGCCTGCTCCCTCCTCTTGTGGCCCGCTGTGATGCCGCGCAGGCTTCCCTGGCCCACCCTACTCCCGCCGCTGGTCTGGCCGCACGCAATCAACTGCCTCCTTATTATGCGAAAAAATGATTCCTCCCACTGACATCTGGGGCGCACCGGTTGGGAGGCTGACCTGTGGGCCTACTACGTTGATGCATATGCAGGGCTTGTCAACTTAGTCAACAAACAATTCTAGCAGCAGTAACCGTTGGATTTGAATCGAACGGTCCTGCTGCTTCTTCAATCGCTGCTCTTCTTGCACCAGCCGCCCAAACTAGCACCGGGGAGACCGCCTGCTCCTGCCTCCAGTGGCCGACCGTGCTGCCGTTGAGGCCTCATCGCTCCCTACTACTCCCACCGCTAGCCAGGCCCTGCGGCGATGGCAGCCTCACACCGCAGCCGAACCAGTGAACCCTCGTACTCCTCGCTGCGTGGGCATCCACTGCCGCGTCTTCCCCGGCTCCGCGTCGTCCCCTTACTAGGCCTCGCCGTCGTCCACCGCCTTGGTGCTCTCTGCGCGGCGTGGTCAATGCGGTCAACGACATTCCATCGGAAGAGTACTGTACGTGAAGAGCTGATAGTTGGGTCCATGGCCATAGCCCAGTTTTTTTGTGATTTGTCAAGTAAGTCGCTTTGTCAGGCCTATTAGGCTGCAAATCTTTCAAGACGAGGAGAGCTTTCATTCGGCTGGCCGAGAAAATGGCCCATCAGTAATGAGAAATGGGTTGTACAGTTTTAAAACACATCAAACCGGCAATTAGTTTCAAATATCTTTTTTTCATTTTGAGATTTTAAATTACATTAATTTTTATGCGTGGAGAATTTGTTGGATTTTATATTGATATACATTTATTTTTAAAATCAGTTTGAATGTGAGTCGAAATTTTGGGATTAGAAACAGTTCGGACCGCACCGAAATATGCAAAATTTCGTATAAGTTTTTAACCGTGGCCACAATATGGGCTGTAATGCTAACAAAAAGAATATGGCCTCCAAAAAAACCCTTAAGAATTAGCAAATGGGCTGTAAATTATTAAAAATAATGGCAGATGGGTTGTATGCTGAGCTCAATTTCACACCTTGTAACACAGGCAAGAGCCCCTTCTTGGACTGATCCATATTGAACTTCTTCAATATCTTATCAAGGTATGTGCTTTGTGAAAGACCTATGAGGCGTCTCGATCTATCCCTATAGATCTTGATGCCTAATATGTAAGCAGCTTCTCCAAGGTCCTTCATTGAAAAACACTTATTCAAGTAGGCCTTAATGTTGTCCAAAAGTTCTATATCATTTCCCATCAAAAGTATGTCATCTACATATAATATGAGAAATGCCACAGAGCTCCCACTCACTTTCTTGTAAACGCAGGCTTCTCCATAAGTCTGCATAAACCCAAACGCTTTGACCATCTCATCAAAGCGAATGTTCCAACTCCGAGATGCTTGCACCAGCCCATAAATGGATCGCTGGAGTTTGCATACCTTGTTAGCATTCTCAGGATTGACAAAACCTTCCGGCTGCATCATATACAATTCTTCTTTAAGATAGCCGTTAAGGAATGCCGTTTTGACGTCCATTTTCCATATCTCATAATCATAGTATGCAGCAATTGCTAACATGATTCGGACGGACTTCAGCTTTGCTACGGGAGAGAAAGACTCATCGTAGTCAACCCCTTGAACTTGTCGATAACCCTTAGCGACAAGTTGAGCTTTATAGATGGTAACATTACCATCCGCGTCTGTATTCTTCTTAAAGATCCATTTGTTTTCTATCGCTCGCTGATCATCGGGCAAGTCTATCAAAGTCCACACTTTGTTTTCATACATGGATCCTATCTCGGATTGCATAGCTTCAAGCCATTTGTTGGAATCTGGGCCCACCATTGCTTCTTCATAGTTTGAAGGTTCACCGTTGTCTAACAACATGATTTCCAGGACAGGGTTGCCATACCACTCTGGTGTGGAACATGTCCTCGTGGACCTACGAAGTTCAGTAGTAACTTGATTCGAAGTACCTTGATCATCATCATTAATTTCCTCTCTAGTCGGTGCAGGCACTACAGGAACATCATCCTGAGCTGCGCTACCTACCGGTTCAAGAGGTAGTACTTCATCAAGTTCCACTTTCCTCCCACTTACTTCCTTCAAGGGAAACTCTTTCTCCAGAAAGGACCCGTTCTTGGCAACAAAGATCTTGCCTTCGGATCTGAGGTAGAAGGTATACCCAATGGTTTCCTTAGGGTATCCTATGAAGACGCATTTTTCCGACTTGGGTTCGAGCTTTTCAGGTTGAAGTTTCTTGACATAAGCATCGCATCCCCAAACTTTTAGAAACGACAACTTAGGTTTCTTCCCAAACCATAATTCATACAGTGTCGTCTCAACGGATTTAGACGGTGCCCTATTTAAAGTGAATGTAGCTGTCTCTAGAGCGTATCCCCAAAATGATAGCGGTAAATCGGTGAGCGACATCATAGATCGCACCATATCCAATAGAGTGCGATTACAACGCTCGAACACACCGTTACGCTGAGGTGTTCCAGGCGGCGTGAGTTGTGAAACGATTCCACATTTCCTTAAGTGCGTACCAAATTCGTGACTTAAATATTCTCCTCCACGATCTGATCGTAAGAACTTTATTTTTCGGTCACGTTGATTCTCTACCTCATTCTGAAATTCCTTGAACTTTTAAAAAGTCTCAGACTTGTGTTTCATCAAGTAGACATACCCATATCTACTTAAGTCATCAGTGAGAGTGAGAACATAACGATAGCCACCGTGAGCCTCAACGCTCTTTGGACCGCACACATCAGTATGTATAATTTCCAATAAGTTGGTTGCTCGCTCCATTGTTCCGGAGAACGGAGTCTTGGTCATTTTACCCATGAGGCATGGTTCGCACGTGTCAAATGATTCGAAATCAAGAGACTCCAAAAGTCCATCTGTATGGAGCTTCTTCATGCGTTTGACACCAATGTGACCAAGGCGGCAGTGCCACAGATATGTGGGACTATCATTATCAATCTTACATCTTTTGGTATTCACACTATGAATATGTGTAACATCAAGTTCGAGATTCATTAAGAATAAATCATTGACCAGCAGGGCATGACCGTAAAACATATCTCTCATATAAATAGAACAACCATTATTCTCTGATTTAAATGAGTAGCCATCTCGTATTAAACGAGATCCAGATACAATGTTCATGCTCAAAGCTGGCACTAAATAACAATTATTGAGGTTTAAAACTAATCCCGTAGGTAAATGTAGAGGTAGCGTGCCGACGGCGATCACATCGACCTTGGAACCATTCCCGACGCGCATCATCACCTCGTCCTTCGCCAGTCTCCGCTTATTCCGCAGCTTCTGTTTTGAGTTGCAAATATGAGCAACCACACCGGTATCAAATACCCAGGAGCTACTACGAGTACTGGTAAGGTACACATCAATTACATGTATATCACATATACCTTTAGTGTTGCCGGCCTTCTTGTCCTCTAAGTATTTGGGGCAGTTCCGCTTCCAGTGTCCGCTTCCCTTGCAATAAAAGCACTCAGTCTCAGGTTTGGGTCCATTCTTTGGCTTCTTCCCGGCAACTGGCTTACCGGGCGCGGCAACTCCCTTGCCGTCCTTCTTGAAGTTCTTCTTACCCTTGCCTTTCTTGAACTTAGTGGTTTTATTGACCATCAACACTTGATGTTCCTTTTTGATTTCCACCTCCGCTGATTTCAGCATTGAAAATACTTCAGGAATAGTTTTCACCATCCCCTACATATTGTAGTTCATCACAAAGCTCTTGTAGCTAGGTGGGAGTGACTGAAGGATTCTGTCAATGACCGCCTCGTCCGGGAGGTGAATGTCAAGCTGGGACAGGCGGTTGTGCAACCCAGACATTTTGAGTACGTGCTCACTGACAGAACTATTTTCCTCCATCTTATAACTGTAGAACTTGTCGGAGACTTCATATCTCTCGACCCGGGCATGAGCTTGGAAAACCATTTTCAGCTCTTCGAACATCTCATATGCTCCATGTTGCTCAAAACGCTTTTGGAGCCCCGGTTCTAAGCTGTAAAGCATGCCGCACTGAACGAGGGAGTAATCATCAGCACGTGACTGCCAAGCGTTCATAACGTCTTGGTTCTCTAGGATGGGTGTGTCACCTAGCGGTGCTTCTAGGACATATGCTTTCTTGGCAGCTATGAGGATGACCCTCAGGTTCCGGACCCAGTCCGTATAGTTGCTGCCATCATCTTTCAGCTTGGTTTTCTCTAGGAACGCATTGAAGTTGAGGTTGACATGAGCGTGGGCCATTTGATCTACAAGACATTTTGCACAGGTTTTTAGACTAAGTTCATGATAATTAAGTTCATCTAATCAAATTATTCAATGAACTCCCACTTAGACAGACATCCCTCTAGTCATTTAAGTGAAACATGATCCGAGTCAACTAGGTCGTGTCCGATCATCACGTGAGACGGACTAGTTATCATTGGTGAACATCTTCATGTTGATTGTATCTTCTATACGACTCATGCTCGACCTTTCGGTCCTCCGTGTTCCGAGGCCATGTCTGTACATGCTAGGCTCATCAAATCAACCTAAGTGTATTGCGTGTGTAAATCTGGCTTACACCCGTTGTATTCGAACGTTAGGATCTATCACACCCGATCATCATGTGGTGCTTCAAAACAACAAACCTTCGCAACGGTGCATAGTTAGGGGGAACACTTTCTTGAAATTATCACGAGGGATCATCTTATTTAAGCTACCGTCGTTCTAAGCAAATAAGATGCAAAACATGATAAACATCACATGCAACCAAATAGTGACATGATATGGCCAATATCATATTGCTCCTTTGATCTCCATCTTCGGGGCACCATGATCATCTTCGTCACCGGCATGACACCATGATCTCCATCATCATGATCTCCATCATTGTGTCTCCATGAAGTTGTTCGCCAACTATTACTTCTACTACTATGGCTAACGGTTTAGCAATAAAGTAAAGTAATTACATGGCGTTTATTCATTGACACGCAGGTCATACAATAATTAAGACAACTCCTATGGCTCCTGCCGGTTGTCATACTCATCAACATGCAAGTCGTGATTCCTATTACAAGAACATGATCAATCTCATACATCACATATAATTCATTCATCACATCCTTTTGGCCATATCACATCACAAGGCATATGCTGCAAAAACAAGTTAGATGTCCTCTAATTGTTGTTGCATGTTTTTACGTGGCTGCAATAGGGTTCTAGCAAGAACGTTTCTTACCTACGTCAAAACCACAACGTGATATGCCAATTTCTATTTACCCTTCATAAGGACCCTTTTCATCGAATCCGATCCGACTAAAGTGGGAGAGTCAGACACCCGCTAGCCACCTTATGCAACTAGTGCATGTTAGTCGGTGGAACCTGTCTCACGTAAGCATACGTGTAAGGTCGGTCCGGGCCGCTTCATCCCACGATGCCGCCGAAACAAGATAAGACTAGTAGTGGCAAGAAAATTGACAACATCTACGCCCACAACAAGATTGTGTTCTACTCATGCATAGAAACTACGCATAAACCTGGCTCTGATACCACTGTTGGGGAACGTTGCAGAAAATAAAAAAAATCTACGTTTCACCAAGATCAATCTATGGAGTCATCTAGCAACGAGAGAGAGGAGTGCATCTACATACCCTTGTAGATCGCAAGCGGAAGCGTTCAAGAGAACGGGGTTGAGGGAGTCGTACTCGTCGTGATCCAAAACACCGAAGATCCTAGTGCCGAACGGACGGCACCTCCGCGTTCAACACACGTACGGTTGGGGAAGACGTCTCCTACTTCTTGATCCAGCAAGGGGAAGGAGAGGTTGATGGAGATCCAGCAGCACAATGGCGTGGTGGTGGAAGTAGCGGCGATCTCGGCAGGGCTTCACCAAGCTTAGTGAGAGGGAGAGGTGGTACGGGGGGGAGAGGGAGGCGCCAGGGACTAGGGTACGCAACCCTCCCTCCCCCCTCTTTATATAGGGACCCTGGGGGGCGCCGGCCCCTAGAGATCCCATCTCATGGGGGGGCGGCGGCCAAGGGGGAAAACTTGCCCCCCAAGCCAAGTGGGGCGCCCCCCCACCCCTAGGGTTTCCAACCCTAGGCGCAGGGGAGGCCCAAGGTGTTGGGGAACATAGTAATTTCAAAAAAATTCCTACGCACACGCAAGATCATGGTGATGCATAGCAACGAGAGGGGAGAGTGTTGTCCATGTACCCTCATAGACCGTAAGCGGAAGCGTTATGACAACGCGGTTCATGTAGTCGTATGTCTTCACGATCCGACCGATCCAAACACCGAACGTACGGCACCTCCGAGTTCAGCACACGTTCAGCTCGATGACGATCCCCGGACTCTGATCCAGCAGGGTGTCGGGGATGAGTTCCGTCAGCACGACGGCGTGGTGACGATGATGATGTTCTACCGACACAGGGCTTCGCCTAAGCACCGCAACGATATGACCGAGGTGGAATATGGTGGAGGGGGGCACCGCACACGGCTGAGGAACGATCATGATGATCAACTTGTATGTCTAGAGGTGCCCCCCTGCCCCCGTATATAAAGGAGGGAGGGGGAGGTGCGGCCGGCCCCCTAGGGGTGCGCCTGGAGGATTCCTACTCCCACCGGGAGTAGGACCCCCCCTCTTGCCTTGGTGGAGAAGGAAAGGGGGGAGGGGAAAGAGGAAAGGGGGGCGCCGCCTCCCCCCTCCTTGTCCTATTCGGACTAGGGGGGAGGGGGGTGCGGCCTGCCCTAGCCGGCCCTCCTCTTCTCCCTCATGGCCCATGTTGGCCCATTAACCCCCGGGGGGTTCCGGTAACCCCCCAGTACTCCGGTGAAATCCCGATTTCACCCGGAATGTTTCCGATATCCAAATATAGGCTTCCGATATATCAATCTGTATGTCTCGACCACTTCAAGACTCCTCTCATGTCCATGATCACATCCGGGACTCCGAACAACCTTCGGTACATCAAAACTTATAAACTCATAATAAAACTATCATCGTAACTTTAAGCGTGCGGACCCTACGGGTTCGAGAACTATGTAGACATGACCTAGAACTGTTTCCGGTCAATAACCAATAGCAGAACCTGGATGCTCATATTGGCTCCTACATATTCTACGAAGATCTTTATCGGTCAAACCGCATAACAACATACGTTGTTCCCTTTGTCAACGGTATGTTACTTGCCCGAGATTCGATCGTCGGTATCTCAATACCTAGTTCAATCTCGTTACCGGCAAGTCTCTTTACTCATTCCATAGTACATCATCTCACAACTAACTTATTAGTTGCAATGCTTGCAAGGCTTAAGTGATGTGCATTACCGAGAGGGCCCAGAGATACCTCTCCGACAATCAGAGTGACAAATCCTAATCTCGAAATACGCCAACCCAACAAGTACCTTCGGAGACACCTGTAGAGCACCTTTATAATCACCCAGTTACGTTGTGACGTTTGGTAGCACACAAAGTGTTCCTCCGGTAAACGGGAGTTGCATAATCTCATAGTCATAGGAACATGTATAAGTCATGAAGAAAGCAATAGCAACATACTAAACGATCAAGTGCTAAGCTAACGGAATGGGTCAAGTCAATCACATCATTCTCCTAATGATGTGATCTCGTTAATCAAATGACAACTCTTTGTCCATGGCTAGGAAACATAACCATCTTTGATTAATGAGCTAGTCAAGTAGAGGCATACTAGTGACACTCAGTTTGTCTATGTATTCACACATGTATTATGTTTCCGGTTAATACAATTCTAGCATGAATAATAAACATTTATCATGAAATAGGGAAATAAATAATAACTTTATTATTGCCTCTAGGGCATATTTCCTTTAGTCTCTCACTTGCACTAGAGTCAATAATCTAGTTCACATCACCATGTGATTTAACACTAATATTCACATCTATATGTGATTAACACCCATAGTTCACATCGTCATGTGATCAACACCCAAAGGGTTTACTAGAGTCAATAATCTAGTTCACATTGCTATGTGATTAACACCCAAAGAGTACTAAGGTATGATCATGTTTTTGCTCGTGAGAGAAGTTTAGTCAACGGGTCTGTCACATTCAGAGCCGTATGTATTTTGCAAATATTCTATGTCTACAATGCTCTGCATGGAGCTACTCTAGCTAATTGCTCCCACTTTTAATATGTATCCAGATTGAGACTTAGAGTCATCTAGATCGGTGTAAAAGCTTGCATCGATGTAACTCTTTACGATGAACTCTTTTGTCACCTCCATAATCGAGAAACATCTCCTTAGTTCTTACTAAGGATATTCTTGACCGCTGTCCATTGATCTACTCCTAGATCACTATTATACTCCCTTGCCAATACTAAGTGGTAGGGTATGCAACAAATATGGTACACAACATGGCATACTTTATAGAACCTATGGCTGAGGCATAGGGAATGACTTTCATTCTCTTTCTATCTTCTGTTGTGGTCGGGCTTTGAGTCTTACTCAATTTCACACCTTGTAACACAGGCAAGAACTCTTTCTTTGACTGTTCCATTTTGAACTACTTCAAAATCTTGTCAAGGTATGTATTCATTGAAAAACTTATCAGGCGTCTTGATCTATCTCTATAGATCTTGATGCTCAATATGTAAGCAGCTTCACTTAGGTCTTTCTTTGAAAAACTCCTTTCAAACACTCCTTTATGCTTTGCAGAGTAATTCTACATTATTTCCGATCAACAATATGTCATTCACATATACTTATAAGAAATGTTGTAGTGCTCCCACTCACTTTCTTGTAAATACAGGCTTCACCGCAAGTCTGTATTAAAACTATATGCTTTGATTAACTTATCAAAGCGTATATTCCAACTCCGAGATGCTTGCACCAGTCCATAGATGGATTGCTGGAGCTTGCATATTTTGTTAGCACCTTTAGGATTGACAAAGCCTTATGGTTATATCATATACAATTCTTCTTTAATAAATCCATTAAGGAATGCAGTTTTATTTATCCATTTGCCAGATTTCATAAAATGCGGCAATTTGCTAACGTGATTCGGACAGACCTTTAAGCATCGATACGAGTGAGAAAATCTTATTGTATTCAACACCTTGAACTTGTCGAAAACCTTTTGCGACAATTTGAGCTTTGTAGATAGTAACACTACTATCAACGTCCGTCTTCCTCTTGAAGATCCATTTATTTTCTATGGATTGCCGATCATCGGGCAAGTCCACCAAAGTCCACACTTTGTTCTCATACATGGATCCTATCTCAGATTTCATGGCCTCCAGCCATTTCGCAGAATCTGGGCTCATCATCGCTTCCTCATAGTTCGTAGGTTCATCATGGTCTAGTAACATGACTTCCAGAACAGGATTACCGTACCACTCTGGTGCGGATTTTATTCCGGTTGATCTACGAGGTTCAGTAACAACTTGATCTGAAGTTCCATGATCATCATCATTAACTTCCTCACTAATTGGTGTAGGTGTCACAAGAACAGATTTCTGTGATGAGCTACTTTCCAATAAGGGAGCAGGTACAATTACCTCATCAAGTTCTACTTTCCTCCCACTCACTTCTTTCGAGAGAAACTCCTTCTCTAGAAAGGATCCATCTTAGCAACGAATATCTTGCTTTCTGATCTGTGATAGAAGGTGTACCCAATAGTTTCCTTTGGGTATTCTATGAAGACGCACTTCTCCGATTTGGGTTCGAGCTTATCAGGTTGAAACTTTTTCACATAAGCATCGCAGTCCCAAACTTTAAGAAACGACAACTTTGGTTTCTTACCAAACCACAGTTCATAAGGCGTCGTCTCAAACGGATTTTGATGGTGCCCTATTTAAAATGAATGCAACTGTCTCTAATGCATAACCCCACAACGATAGTGGTAAATCGGTAAGATACATCATAGATCGCACCATATCAAGTAAAGTACGATTACGACGTTCGGACACACCATTACGTTGTGGTGTTCCGGGTGGCGTGAGTTGCGAAACTATTCCGCTTTGTTTCAAATGTAGACCAAACTCGTAACTCAAATATTCTCCTCCATGATCAGATCGTAGAAACTTTATTTTCTTGTTACGATGATTTTCAACTTCACTCTAAAATTCTTTGAACTTTTCAAACGTTTTAGACTTATGTTTCATTAAGTAGATATATCCATATCTGCTTCAATCATCTGTGAAGGTGAGAAAATAATGATATCCGCCACGAGCCTCAACATTCATTGGACCACATATATCAGTATGTATTATTTCCAACAAAGTTGTTGCTCGCTCCATTGTTCCGGAGAACGGAGTCTTAGTCATCTTGCCCATGAGGCATGGTTCGCAAGCATCAAGTGATTCATAATAAAGTGATTCCAAAAGCCCATCAGCATGGAGTTTCTTCATGCGCTTTACGACAATATGACCTAAACGGCAGTGCCACAAATAAGTTGCACTATCATTATTAACTTTACATCTTTTGGCTTCAATATTATGAATATGTGTATCATACGATCGAGATCCAACAAACCATTTTCATTGGGTGTATGACCATAGAAGGTTTTATTCATGTAAACAGAACAACAATTATTCTCTAACTTACATGAATAACCGTATTGCAATAAACATGATCAAATCACAATCATGCTCAACGCAAACACCAAATAACACTTATTTAGGTTCAACACTAATCCCGAAAGTATAGGGAGTGTGCGATGATGATCATATCAACCTTTGGAACTACTTCCAACACACATCGTCACCTCACCCTCAACTAGTTTATGTTTATTCTGCAACTCCCGTTTCGAGTTACTACTCTTAGCAACTGAACCAGTATCAAATACCAAGGGGTTGCTATAAACACTAGTAAAGTACACATCAATAACATGTATATCAAATATACCTATGTTCACTTTGCCATCCTTCTTATCCGCCAAATACTGGGGGTAGTTCCACTTCCAGTGACCAGTCCCTTTGCAGTAGAATCACTTAGTCTTAGGCTTAGGTACAAACTTGGGCTTCTTCACTTGAGCAGCAACTTGCTTGCTGTTCTTAAGTTTCCCTTCTTCCCTTTGCCCTTTTTCTTGAAACTAGTGATCTTTTCCACCATCAACACTTTGATGTTTTTCTTTGATTTCTACCTTCGCTGATTTTTGCATCGCGAAGAGCTTGGGAATTGTTTTCATCATCCTTGCATATTATAGTTCATCACGAAGTTCTACTAACTTGGTGGTGGTGACTAGAGAATTCTGTCAATCACTATCTTATCTGGAAGATTAACTCCCACTTGATTCAAGCGATTGTAGTACCCAGACAATCTGAGCACATGCTCACTAGTTGTGCGATTCTCCTCAATCTTTTAGCTATAGAACTTGTTGGAGACTTCATATCTCTCAACTCGGGTATTTGCTTGAAATATTAACTTCAACTCCTGGAACATCTCATATGGTCCATGACGTTCAAAACGTCTTTGAAGTCCCGATTCTAAGCCATAAAGCATGATGCACAAAACTATCAAGTAGTCATCATATTGAGCTAGCCAAACGTTCATAACGTCTGCATCTGCTCCTGCAATAGGTCTGTCACCTAGCGGTGCATCAAGGACATAATTTTTCTGTGTAGCAATGAGGATAAACCTCAGATCACGGACCAAGTCCACATCATTGCTACTAACATATTTCAACTTAGTTTTCTCTAGGAACACATATAAAAACATAGGGAAGCAACAACGTGAGCTATTGATCTACAACATAATTTGCAAAATACTACCAGGACTAAGTTCATGATAAATTAAAGTTCAATTAATCATATTACTTAAGAACTCCCACTTAGAAAGACATCTCTCTAATCCTCTAAGTGATCATGAGATCCAAATCAACTAAACCATAACCGATCATCACGTGAAATGGAGTAGTTTTCAATGGTGAACATCACTATGTTGATCATATCTACTATATGATTCACGCTCGACCTTTCGGTCTCAGTGTTTCGAGGCCATATCTGCATATGCTAGGCTCGTCAAGTTTAACCTGAGTATTCTGCATGTGCAAAACTGGCTTGCACCCGTTGTAGATGGACGTAGAGCTTATCACACCCGATCATCACGTGGTGTCTGGGCACGACGAACTTTGGCAACGGTGCATACTCAGGGAGAACACTTATACCTTGAAAATTTAGTGAGAGATCATCTTATAATGCTACCGTCAATCAAAGCAAGATAAGATGCATAAAAGATAAACATCACATGTAATCAATATAAGTGATATGATATGGCCATCATCATCTTGTGCTTGGGATCTCCATCTCCGAGGCACCGTCGTGATCACCATCGTCACCGGCGCGACACCTTGATCTCCATCGTAGCATCGTTGTCGTTACGCCATCTATTGCTTCTACGACTATTGCTACCACTTAGTGATAAAGTAAAGCAATTACAGGGCGTTTGCATTTCATACAATAAAGCAACAACCATATGGCTCCTGCCAGTTGCCGATAACTTTGGTTACAAAACTTGATCATCTCATACAATAAAATATAGCATCACGTCTTGACCATATCACATCACAACATGCCCTGCAAAAACAAGTTAGACGTCCTCTACTTTGTTGTTGCAAATTTTACGTGGCTGCTACGGGCTGAGCAAGAACCGTTCTTACCTACGCATCAAAACCACAACGATAGTTCGTCAAGTTAGTGCTGTTTTAACCTTCGCAAGGACCGGGCGTAGCCACACTCGGTTCAACTAAAGTTGGAGAAACTGACACCCGCCAGCCACCTGTGTGCAAAGCACGTCGGTAGAACCAGTCTCGCGTAAGTGTACACGTAATGTCGGTTCGGGCCGCTTCATCCAACAATACCGCCGAACCAAAGTATGACATGCTGGTAAGCAGTATGACTTGTATCGCCCACAACTCACTTGTGTTCTACTCGTGCATATAACATCAATGCATAAAACCTAGGCTCGGATGCCACTGTTGGGGAACGTAGTAATTTCAAAAAAATTCCTACGCACACGCAAGATCATGGTGATGCATAGCAACGAGAGGGGAGAGTGTTGTCCACGTACCCTCGTAGACCGTAAGCGGAAGCGTTATGACAACGCGGTTGATGTAGTCGTACATCTTCATGATCCGACCGATCCAAGCACCGAACGTACGGCATCTCCGAGTTCAGCACACGTTCAGCTCGATGACGATCCCCGGACTCTGGTCCAGCAGGGTGTCGGTGATGAGTTCCGTCAGCATGACGGCGTGGTGACGATGATGATGTTCTACCGACACAGGGCTTCGCCTAAGCACCGCAACAATATGACCGAGGTGGAATATGGTGGAGGGGGGCACCGCACACGGCTAAGGAACGATCACGATGATCAACTTGTATGTCTAGAGGTGCCCCCCTGCCCCCCTATATAAAGGAGGGAGGGGAAGGTGCGGCCAGCCCCCTAGGGGTGCGCCTGGAGGAGTCCTACTCCCACCGGGAGTAGGACTCCCCCCTCTTGCCTTGGTGGAGAAGGAAAGGAGGGAGGGGAAAGAGGAAAGGGGGGCGCCCCCCCCCCCCCTTCCTTGTCCTATTCGGACTAGGGGGAGGGGCACGCGGCCTGCCCTAGCCGGCCCTCCTCTTCTCCCTCATGGCCCATGTAGGCCCATTAACCCCCGGGGGGGTCCGGTAACCCCCCGGTACTCCGGTAAAATCCCGATTTCACCCGGAATGTTTCCGATATCCAAATATAGGCTTCCAATATATCAATCTTTATGTCTCGACCATTTCGAGACTCCTCGTCATGTCCGTGATCACATCCGGGACTCCGAACAACCTTCGGTACATCAAAACTTATAAACTCATAATAAAACTGTCATCGTAACTTTAAGCGTGCGGACCCTACGGGTTCGAGAACTATGTAGACATGACCTAGAACTATTTCCGGTCAATAACCAATAGCGGAACATGGATGCTCATATTGGCTCCTACATATTCTACGAAGATCTTTATCGGTCAAACCGCATAACACCATACGTTGTTCCCTTTGTCATCGGTATGTTACTTGCCCGAGATTCGATCGTCGGTATCTCAATACCTAGTTCAATCTCGTTACCGGCAAGTCTCTTTACTCGTTCCGTAATACATCATCTCACAACTAACTCATTAGTTGCAATGCTTGCCAGGCTTAAGTGATGTGCATTACCAAGAGGGCCCAGAGATACCTCTCCGACAATCGAAGTGACAAATCCTAATCTCGAAATACGCCAACCCAACAAGTACCTTCGGAGACACCTGTAGAGCACCTTTATAATCACCCAGTTACGTTGTGACGTTTGGTAGCACACAAAGTGTTCCTCCGGTAAACGGGAGTTGCATAATCTCATAGTCATAGGAACATGTATAAGTCATGAAGAAAGCAATAGCAACATACTAAACGATCAAGTGCTAAGCTAACGGAATGGGTCAAGTCAATCACACCATTCTCCTAATGATGTGATCTCGTTAATCAAATGACAACTCTTTGTCCATGGCTAGGAAACATAACCATCTTTGATTAATGAGCTAGTCAAGTAGAGGCATACTAGTGACACTCAGTTTGTCTATGTATTCACACATGTATTATGTTTCCGGTTAATACAATTCTAGCATGAATAATAAACATTTATCATGAAATAAGGAAATAAATAATAGCTTTATTATTGCCTTTAGGACATATTTCCTTCACAAGGGGGGCGCACCAGCCCACCAGGGGCTGGTTCCCCTCCCACTTCAGCCCATGTGGCCCTCCGGGATAGGTGTCCCCACCCAGTGGACCCCTGGGACCCTTCCGGTGGTCTCGGTACAATACCGGTGACCCCCGAAACTTTCCCGGTGGCCGAAACTGGACTTCCTATATATAAATCTTCACCTCCGGACCATTCCAGAACTCCTCATGACGTCCGGGATCTCATCCAGGACTCCGAACAACTTTCGGGTTACCGCATACTAATATCTCTACAACCCTAGCGTCACCGAACCTTAAGTGTGTAGACCCTACGGGTTCGGGAGACACGCAGACATGACCGAGATGACTCTCCGGTCAATAACCAACAACGGGATCTGGATACCCATGTTGGCTCCCACATGTTCCACGATGATCTCATCAGATGAACCACGATGTCGAGGATTCAAGTAATCCCGTATACAATTCCCTTTGTCAATCGGTACGTTACTTGCCCGAGATTCGATCGTCGGTATCCCAATACCTCGTTCAATCTCGTTACCGGCAAGTCACTTTACTCGTACCATAATGCATGATCCCGTGACCAAACACTTGGTCACATTGAGCTCATTATGATGATGCATTGCCGAGTGGGCCCAGAGATACCTCTCCGTCATACGGAGTGACAAATCCCAGTCTCGATCCGTGTCAACCCAACAGATACTTTCGGGGATACATGTAGTATACCTTTATAGTCACCCAGTTACTTTGTGACATTTGGTACACCCAAAGCACTCCTACGACATCCGGGAGTTACACGATCTCATGGTCTAAGGAAATGATACTTGACATTGGAAAAGCTCTAGCAAACGAACTACACGATCTTGTGCTATGCTTAGGATTGGGTCTTGTCCATCACATCATTCTCCTAATGATGTGATCCCGTTATCAATGACATCCAATGTCCATAGTCAGGAAACCATGACTATCTGTTGATCAACGAGCTAGTCAACTAGAGGCTCACTAGGGACATGTTATGGTCTATGTATTCACACATGTATTATGATTTCCGGATAACACAATTATAGCATGAATAATAGACAATTATCATGAACAAGGAAATATAATAATAATCATTTTATTATTGCCTCTAGGGCATATTTCCAACAAGAATGTCATGCAGTTGCGTCTCCGGCCTGCCCAGGACGAAAAGCCCATTTTCTGTCATGATTTTTTGTCATAGAAGTAGGAGCCCACCACATCTATGATGATACCGGGTTTTGTCACAATTATCGTCATAGAAGTGTCATATGTATGACAGGAAAAAAATTCGTTCGGCCCAAAATGTCACGGATGTGTCTTTTTTTGTAGTGTTGGTTTTTAGTGGCTACAGAGGCTTGCGGCGGCGGAACTCCCAATCTATTGTGCTCCTGGATGTTTTCGGGGTATATGGATACATATAGGCAAAAGAAGTCGGTCAGGGAAGCCACGAGGGGCCCACGAGGGTGGGGGCATGCCCAGGGGGTAGGGCGCGTCCTGGACCCTCGTGGCCACCTCGTTGCTTTCGTGATGTCTACTCCAAGTCTTCTGGATTGCTTTCGTTCCAAAAATAACTCTCCCGAAGGTTTCATTCCGTTTGGACTCCGTTTTATATTCCTTTTCTGCGAAACACTGAAATAGGCAAAAAACAATAATTTGGACTGAGCTTCCGGTTAATAGGTTAGTCCCAAAAATAATATAAAAGTGTCTAGTAAAGCCCATAAACATCCAAAACGGGTAATATAATAGCATGGAACAATCAAAAATTATAGATACATTGGAGACGTATCATCCCAGAGGAAGGGGTGGCTTATATAGACTGTGCCAGGACCCCAGCCGGCCTCCGTTACAGGGGTTCAATGTACATTAAGATAGGGCGTTACTAGTAACGCCAGCTATAAAGTGCTATTAATGATCTTTAAGACTACAGAGTGAACACCTGAACGTTGCCATCCTGAGTGACTCTAGGTCTTTTGTACTCCGAGTGATTTCATGTATGGTCAAATGACTTCATCCAGGTTGGGTGAAATTGGGGATATCCGAGTGAGATGACTGGTCGAATGGATTGCACCCGATGGCTTCAATCGGTACTCCTTGCTATACTTTGAATGCCCTTGCTTCTAGGGTAGTGACCTTGGGTAGGGCGTATAGGTCAGGTCCATGACCCTACCCTTGGTCTATGGTATCGTCAGGCACCCCCCAGGTGCTTCTTTGGCCGACTGGTGCTCTTCTGGTCCATAAAAAATCTCCAAAAAGTTACGCGGTGTTTGGACTCCGTTTTGATATTGATTTCCTGCGATGTAGAAACAAGCAAAAAATAACAACTGGCATTGGGCACTGGGTCAATAGGTTAGTCCCAAAAACTGATATAAAATGACTATAAAATGATTGTAAAACATCCAAGAATGATAATATAACAACATGGAACAATAAAAAATTATAGATACATTGGAGACGTATCAGATGCTCACACAAAAGATAAGAATTGAAACATAATGGGAGCATCATGAAGCATATGACAAGCACATTTAAGTCTAACCCACTTCCTATGCATAGGGATTTTTGTGAGCAAACAACTTATGGGAACAAGAATCAACTTGCATAGGAAGGCAAAACAAGTGCAACTTCAAAAATTTCAACACATAGAGAGGAAACTTGATATTGTTGCAATATTTCAGAGCACATGTTCCTCTCTCATAATAATTTTCAGTAGCATCATGAATGAATTCAACAATATAACCATCACATAAGAGCATTATTCTCATGATGCACAAGCATATAAATTTTACTACTCTCCACATAAGCAAAATTCTTCTCATTGAGAATACCAGGACCAAACTCAACAAAATAACTATCATTGAAGGCATAATCCAATTAAAAATTAAAATCATGATGACAAGTTTCGTGGTTATCATTATTCTTTATAGCATACATGTCATTACAATAATCATCATAGATAGTCTCATAATCAATTGGAACCTATTCCAAAATAGTGGATTCGTCACTAAATAAAGTCATGTCCTCTCCGAAACCACTTTCATCAACATAATCATCATAAATAGGAGGCATGCTATCATCATAATAAATTTGCTCATCAAAACTTTGGGGGACTAAAAATATTATCTTCATCAAACATAGCATCCCCAAGCTTGTAGCTTTGCATATCATTAGCATCATGGATATTCAAACAATTCATACTAACAACATTGCAATCATGCCCATCATTCAAAGATTTAGTGCCAAACATTTTAATGCATTCTTCTTCTAACACTTTGGCACAATTATCGGAATCCTTATTTTCATGAAAGACATTAAAAAGATGAAGCATATGAGGTAACCTCAATTCCATTTTTTGTAGTTTTCTTTTATAGACTAAACTAATGATAAAACAAGAAACTAAAAGATTCGATTGCAAGATCCAAAGATATAGCTTCAAGCACTCACCTCCCCGGTAACGGCACCAGAAAAGAGCTTGATGTCTACTACGCAACTTTATCCTTGTAGACGTTGTTGAGCCTCCAAGTGCAGAGTTTTGTAGGACAATAGCAAATTTCCCTCAAGTGGATGACCTAAGGTTTATCAATCCGTGGGAGCCATAGGATGAAGATGGTCTCTCTCAAACAACCCTGCAACCAAATAACAAAGAGTCCCTTGTGTCCCCAACACACCCAATACAATGGTAAATTGTATAGGTGCACTAGTTCGACGAAGAGATGGTGATACAAGCGTAATATAGATGGTAGATATAGGTTTTTGTAATTTGAAAATATGAAAACAACAAGGTAACTAGTAACAAAAGTGAGCGAAAACGGCATTGCGATGCTTGGAAACAAGGCCTAGGGTCCATACTTTCACTAGTGCAAGTTCTCTCAACAATGATAACATAATTAGATCATATAACAATCCCTCAACGTGCAACGAAGAGTCACTCCAAAGTCACTAATAGCGGAGAACAAACGAAGAGATTATTGTAGGGTATGAAACCACCTCAAAGTTATTCTTTCTGATCGATCTATTGGGATATTCCTATAAGTGTCACAAACAGCCCTAGAGTTCGTACTAAAATAACACCTTAAGACACACATCAACCAAAACCCTAATGTCAGCTAGATACTCCAATTTCACCACAAGTATCCGCGGGTTTGATTATACGATATGCATCACACAATCTCAAATTTATCTATTCAAACCAACACAAAGAACTTCAAAGAGTGCCCCAAAGTTTCTACCGGAGAGTCAAGACAAAAACGTGTGCCAACCCCTATGCATAAGTTCACAAGGTCACTGGACCCGCAAGTTGATCACCAAAACGTACATCAAGTAGATCACGTGAATATCCCATTGTCACCACAGATAAGCACATGCAGGACATACATAAAGTGTTCTCAAATCCTTAAAGACTCAATCCGATAAGATAACTTCAAAGGGAAACTCAATCCATTACAAGAAGATAGAGGGAGAGAAACACCATATGATCCAACTATAATAGCAAAGCTCGCGGTACATCAAGATCGTGCCAAATCAAGAACACGAGAGAGAGAGAGATCAAACACATAGCTACTGGTACATACCCTCAGCCCCGAGGGTGAACTACTCCCTCCTCATCATGGAGAGCACCGGGATGATGAAGATGGCCACCGATGATGATTCCCCCCTCTAACAGGGTGCCGGAACAGGGTCCCGATTGGTTTTTGGTGGCTACAGAGGCTTGCGGCGGCGGAACTCCCGATCTAGGTTTCTTTTCGGGGGTTTCTTTATTTATAGGAATTTTTGGCG
>NC_041383.1:98193493-98203500 GCF_002162155.2 Triticum dicoccoides
TCAACCACAAGGACGGAGGGCGCGCCCAGGGGGCAGGGAGCGCCCTCCACCCTTGTGGAGGCCTCATGGCTCTTCTGGCCCAACTCTTTTGCTTCGGGGGCTTCTTCTGGTCCATAAAAAATCACTGTAAATTTTCAGCTCATTTGGACTCCGTTTGATATTCCTTTTCTGCGAAACTAAAAAAAACAGAAGCTGGCACTGGGCTCTAGGTTAATAGGTTAGTCTAAAAAATCATATAAAATAGCATATAAATGCATATAAAATATCCAAGATAGATAATATAATAGCATGGAACAATAAAAATTATAGATACGTTGGAGACGTATCAAGGTTGTCTTCAAAATTCTTATTTTCAGGGGTTTGGTCAGGATGTTTTTCGCACCCCTTAAAAAAATTTAAGGTCGGAGTCGTTTACGGGTTCTATTCCGATCGCTTTTCTTGTCTAAAATTGTAAACTAGCGGTTATTTTACAGTTTCGTGAGTTTTAAGGAGCATGCTAGAGATGCTCTTAGAACAAACAAAGAAAGAGTTGTGGTGTGAGCGCTGCGTGCGGAAACAGCTATAACTAGGCTTCTTCTAAGAAAAAGCTATAAGAAAAAAGGGTTTCCCCCCGCTTTGTATTACAAAGCAACCATCCGATACAATCCACTTTGGTTGTGGCCGCATACTCCGGTTAAGTGCCAAATAGTGTATTTCCAATTAGCATTGGTATTCAGCTTTGGTTGTGTGCATGTTTGATGCAGTGGCCGCATACGCCATTTCAAAAAGACAAAAATGTATTCAGTGACGTGTCCCAATCCTTACTCTCCACTCTACCTTAGAGTGTAGAGTCATGCTTTTGGGCGAAAAAAGAGAGACAAGGCCTATTAGAAGCCTAATCAAACCAACCAGGATATGAAATGCTAGGTCGACACTTGTTATGCCATGGTGATTTTATTAATTAGACCATGGTAGTTTATTTTATGTAGCCTGCCAATTTTATTATTTAGACCATGACAATTTATTTAATTAGACCATGGTAGTTTTATTATAGGCAACATGACAATTTTATTATTCAGACTATAGTAATTAGACCGTGGTAGATTTATTACAGGTAGCATGTTTTTTCTTCTTAAAAGGGTGGCAAAAAATTTATATGGTTTTTAGCTATTTTATTTGTAGATGCAAATCCCAACTTTAAGGCTTGGCATTGCTCAAGCTGAGCTGTTTTGAACCATTTTTACTAGGAACGATCGTTAGTGTTGGTGGTTTAGCAAGAGTTTCGACATCGAGGGCCGTTTGGTGGAAGACAGCCAGATACCGCGGTGCTTTTTATTGGGATTATATCGGGACATGAGGGTTTCAGGGAGCCCCTAGATCTCTCTAATTGTGAGACGTACGCTAGCATCACCTCAAGCGCCTCCCTAAATGGGCCAGCCTAACACGCATTTGCTCTGCTCAACCCTCGCTTGCTAGCGGTTACGAAGATGCTTCCTTTTTTTACTTTATGTATATTAGAAAAAAATTAGAACTATATTTAAAAGTATATTTACTTCAAATTTTAAAACTTTAACGTGCATTTTTCTGTTCATTTAATGTAAAATTCTATTCATGTAAGTTCGTTCTAAATTTTTTTCATATAATTCAAAAAGAATTCATCGCATTAAAATATGTTCACACATTTCAAAATACGTTTCTCACTTTGGTAAAAAAAATAATCTTTGTGCCATTTAAAAAGGGTTAACAATTTTTAAAAATACGTTCATGGAAATTTAAAAATTGTTTGCGTAATTTGTAAAAATTGTTCGTATCATTTAAGAACTTATTCATGACATTTAAAAAAATCACGCTTTTAAAATATGTTTCCTGACATGTTAACAAAAGTTCATAAAATGCAAAATGATATTAGGGATTTTTAAAATTTTAAACCATATTAAAATACTGTGTCATTTGTATAAATATTCATACACCCTTAAGGAATGTTCACAAGTTTTACGAAAAAAATGTTTAACTTTTGTTTGAAAATAATTTCTGTGTATTAAAATATGTTCATTGTGCATTTTACAAATTTTCAACGTGTATTTCAGATAAAGGCTCATAGTGTTTTGAAGAAATGTTTAACATGTATCTGAAAAGTGTTCAATCTGCATATAAAAAATGTTTAACCTGTATTTAAAAATTATCGCATATATTTGAAAAGTGAAGAAAAAAACAGACAAAACTGATATAGAGAACACACACACACACACACACACACACACACACACACACACACACACACACACACACACACACACAAGATCATGCGGAAATTTCTAGTAGAAAATAGTCTATACCGGTCCATAGAAGCTCTCAATTCTCAAAACCGCTTCAAAATGCCTAAAAAAATCGCATGAACACACATTATTGTGCTATTCCTCTTGCGGGAGCGTCAGAGGCGTGAGGACAACACAATTGCACCATTGCAGCATGACAACGGACAACACAATTGTGTGATTTTTGTTTTGAGAATGGATATTTTGTACAAGCCCCTGGGGCACGCAACAACGTGGCCCAACAGCCCAAAGTCCTTTCTGTCGGAGCCCAACAGTTTGTCTAAGAAAAAAAAAGCACTACGCACACAGTTGTCTAGCACTACACACATTCCCCTCGGAAAGGAAGCAGCACACACACAGCCGCTGCCGCTGCCGCCGCCCCCACCGACGGCGAGAGCGGCCAGAGAATGGCCTTGCCGGAGATCCCCGACGAGCTCCTGGTGGAAATCCTCCTCCGCTTCCCCACCGCAGCCGACCTCATCCGCGCCTCGGCTGCCTGCGTCTCCTTCCGCCGCCTAATCGCCGACCGCTCCTTCCCCCGGCGCTTCCGCAAGCTCCACCCCCCGCCGCTCCTCGGCTTCCTCGACCCCGAGCGGCACCGCTTCCACCCCGCCGTCCCGCCTCACCCCTCCGCGCCCGCGGCCAGGGCCGTCGCCAGCGCCGCCGACTTCTCCTTCGGCTTCCTCCCCTCCCCGTCCCGGCGCTGGTTCGTGCGGGAAGTCCGTGACGGCCGCGTGCTCCTCGACAGACCCCGCCGCCTCTACGCCGGTGAGGTGTTCGGACCTCTCTTCAAGGAAATGGCTGTGTGCGACCCCTTGCACCGGCAGTACCTCTTGCTTCCTCGGATCCCCGATGACCTAGCCGCTTCTGTCGTGGGCGCACAAGGGTCGTGCTATGCCGACTCATTCCTCGTCCCTTCCGGCTACGACGACGAGGAGGAGGCAGCTGCTACGGAGGAGCCATCATTCAGGGTGATCTGGATGGTGCTGCTCCAAAACAAGCCGGTGATCGCTGTCTTCTCTTCCGGCACAGGGCAATGGCGAACCGTCCCATCACCGACTTGGAGCGAGATGTCACCTGGCTTCGTGTTATCGACACTGTTTATCTTCATGAGGCGCCATTACGCCCATGGCTGTTTCTACTGGATTTCAGGCTCCACTGAAAAATTGCTGGTGCTTGACATCCGCAGGATGGAGCTGTCCGTGGCTGACCACCCGCCCTGTGAAAGAAATCCGGCTGATGATGTGACCATCCTGGAGGCAGGGCAAGGCACAACTCTGCTGTTTGTGCTTAAGCGCAGCACGTCTCCCGTTACTTATACTGTTTGGCGAAACAATGGTGGGAGCTCCACCCAGTGGCAGATGGACAAGACATTCTCGCTGGATTCTGGGTCCTTGCTCACAGGTGCAGTGGGGAGGCACTTGCTCCTATATCATGGCGGAAGCTCAGTCAAGCGAGATTGTTCCACGCAGGACGTTGACACATTCCAGCTTGACAGGGTGTGTGCCACATTTCCCAAACCGTCACACGCATATTGCAACCTCCCGCCGTCGTTATTATCATCACCGACAGTGTCAAGTGGTAAACTTTCTGCCGCATCCCAGTTACATCCTTCCGTTCATGGTTATCACTCTCACACAGCTTGTTTGATACTTGCCAGCTCATTAGCGTGATCATAGCTATTACACGGTTTAGTGAGTGTTGCCTTTTTTGTGCTTGTGCAAAAGCTGATCAAGCTAATTGTTATTTACTTGTTCGTCTGTTCTGTTTGCCATTTTAAGGTAATTATACAAGTGAAAAACAATGATCTTGCGAACTAGGAGTAACATTTTAGTGTTATCACGAAGTTGTGAAGAACACCAGATTATAGCAACTCTATTGATTTTTATGGCCAAGCTAATGGATCAGTACAAGTCTAAATTAGGACGTCTCTACCAATTCACCTTAGAAACTTTTAGTCCAGCCAGCCAAGACTTATCATGTCCACTAGTTCTTATTTGGTCGCCATTACACCTACAAATTTATTTCAGTAATATTGATTTCATATGAAAATTTATCTGAGGTACAAAAGTCTTATTTGGTCTCTGGTATGAAATTTTGATCATTCCTGATAGTAAATTTAAATAAAATATTGAATTAAAAAATATTTTGCAAGATAAATCAAATGGTATTATTTTATTATGTGCATATGAACGATGACGATATTTTTTGTGTGCCTTATAATGCATATTTTCCAGCAAGAATTTTGCAAAGCAACTGAACTGAGATTGGTCGTACTATCATGGGTTGCTAATGATGGACAAATGTATTGTGTAGTACTTGTGTTATGTATAGATATAGATTAAGCAATGCCTTTGCCATGCCTTCAACCCTTTCTGCAACATGCATTGTTCTGTTTTTCTCCATTACATCTGAAAACCTTGTCACTCGGCCATATCCTTTCATCCTAGCCTGCATAAATGAAGATCTTTCCAAAGTCATCAAGTCAATCTATAACCTACTGAAGTTTGGTGTCTGAATTAATGCACTTGTCTCAGAGAACTATTCTTCTGAATTTAGGCATCCTTTTCTGCACAATTTTTTGTATTTCCGTCAAATCCCAACTTGTTTCAGTTCACACCTATGTATATCTCCTCTGCGACATCTATCTCGAGTTGCAGCTCCGCAAGTTGAGGCACTTTATTTCATCTATAGTAAGTTGCTAAGGTTCCACACAAAATTAAATTCACCAATAGTGATTTACAGCGGTACTTTCTGCTGCCATGCCTGTCAAAAAGCAAACTTTGTTTCCTGCATACAGATGTAACCTACATTTTCCCCTGTTGGCAGTAGGGCTGCAAGGAAAGCTCGAGGCTCGTGAGCCGCTCGAGATCGACTCGCTTTTTGACTCGAATCGAGATCGACTCGAAAAGAAACGAGCTGAGTTTGAACACTTTATGTAGCTCGATCAAGAAACGAGCCGATCTTGAGCCAATGTTGGCTCGCTCGATTTTAGCTCGATAGCTCGATAGAATATAATTACCTTAAATGATCATGTCATATATTAAATGGAAATAAGATAATTTATTACCAAATATGTTTTCCATAATTTTTCTCCATTTTATTTACGAACGAAAATGGAAACTTAATTAAGTGCGGAGAAGATTTAGGCCTAATTATGGCATGTGGTTGACTATGTGTTAAATATCCTATATTTTCGGCAAAGGTTCCCAGCATATTCACCTTAATGTTTTTGTTTTTCATCCATAGATTTATATTTTTTACCTTCTCATTTAGCTCGAAACTAGCTCGAGATCGACTCGAGATCGTTACAAGCTGAGCACGAGTCATGTTTTACAACTCGGTCATGATCTTCACTCAGTTTGAGCTCGCTCGAATTTTCATATGAGTTGAGCTGAGCCAACTCCAACTCGCTCGAGCTCGACTCATATGTGATTCATGCTGCAATAAGTCTGTCAAATCGATCCCTCTATTGAACTCTGTTCATTTTACAACCAGGATATCGTCTTTGTTTTGCGTACTGTTGCAATGGAACCTAGGACTCTTCTGTTGGATTGCCATCGGTCCTTTCTATGTGCCACTGTTTTTTTCCTGCTTTAATCATCTTCCTCTCCTTTATGTATGTGCTCCTGTCTTTAATTTCCCTCTCATCCACGCCCTTCCTTTGAAGCATGGAAACACACAAATTGACAATCACTACAAAATTTCCTTGTTTGCAGCATGATTGAGCTTGACTGTACTAATATCAGTAACAAGAAATGTTTACAGAACTTGGTTGGATTTTGTGAGTACTTGATTGCTGGACTTGATATCGGGTTCTCTCTTCATAAGTCGCCCGCAACTTTCTTAATTCTCAATCACATTACTAGGCTTTTCAAGTAACATCTAACCATTCTCATCTGAAGGTCACTTCATATATAACCTAGCTACAGACTAATAGTTGTGCACCATAAAAGAGAGTAAGTTCAGCTTTAGTAGTGTGCAGCATTGAAGTGGAAATTTCAGACAACCAAAAAACAACAATAGCTCCACTTAATGGTGTATCCTTGTGCATGCAGGCGCACGCCGCGTCTGCGCTGATGCCCAGGGAGCAGGGGATTATGTGCTGGTGCCTAAACTACGAGAAGCTGACCCTGGCGGTGTGCAAGGACCTGTTGTTGCAGCGGCTGCCCGAGCTCCGCCCCCCTCTTTCGTCGTCGAAGGTCAGACAACCATTTCTAATCTGAAGGTCACTTCATATATAACCTAGCTACAGACTAGTAGTTGCACAACATAAAAGAGAGTAAGCTTAGTTTTAGTTTAGTTCTAGTTTGCAACATCAAGTGAAGATGTCAGACAAACAAAAATTAGCAATAGCTCTATTTAATGATGTATCCTTGTGCAATGCAGCCACACCCCATGCTGATGTCCGGGAAGCGGGGGACGCTGTGCGGACGCTTGAACCACGAGAAGCTGGCTCCGGAGGCGTGACCTTGTGCAGTGCAGGCAAGTACCAATGTGTATGCACATTGCAGCTATTAGTTATCTGTACCATGATAGAATGCGCACGCACATCGGTAATCTTTCCAAGTAGGATTTATGCCTCCCATCTTGTTTCCCTTCCCAATCGGTGAGGAGCAATAATCATACGAAAGCAATATACAGCACACCGTTCCCATATCCCAATCACAAATCCTGATGCACCATTTTGGCCAAAAAAAGAAGGGAGAACCCGTATGTTCAGTGAAGACGTCAGACAACTGAAAATAATGAACAACTTGTGTTCATTCAATGGTGTATCCTTTTGCAATGCAGGCACACCCCAGGGAGCGGGGGACACTGTGCCGGTGCCTGAAGCAGGAGAAGCTGGCCCTGGAGGTGTGCAACGACCCGTCCTCTCATCTGCCGCCCAAGCCCCAAACCCCTTGCTCGACAACAATGGCGCGGAGGCGGGTCGTGGTGGGGCCAGAAGGAGGCGCTGGGGCTGGGGCTGGGGCTGGGCCTGCGGAGTCTGCAGGGGCCGGGTAGCCGAGGTGCGAGGAGACGAGGGACCGGAGTAGTAGTTCCAAGGCGTCCTGAATGTGGTAGGCTGCTAGCTAGATGGTGACATGGAGCGACCTGATGATCCTTTTTGTAAAGCTTATTTGCTTGATTTGTGCCATGTTGGTCGCTGGGTACGAGCGAGGCACACGAGCAAGAGTGGCAGGATATGACTGATCGACGGTGCAGTTCATCTTCTGTCGGCAAACCCATTATTACCTGGCAACAAGTACTTGATTGCCGATTTTGTTGTGGACAGGGCTGGACTTGGTGTTAGGAAGTAACCGACAGTAGCATGAACTTCATCTTCATGAACTGCAAGGGCACTCAGGCATGCTCTTCAGGTACAGTTTCCATCTTTGTTTTGTGCAGCAAACAATCTGGATTCATTTGTTTAAAAGATGATTTTGACAGCTTGGCATGGGAGTACCACATAGATATAGGTTAGAAGTTCTTTGGATCCTGGAGACATGCACATATGTATAACTCTGATGTCCCGTTTAGAAAAGATTCAGCTACCGAACTGGCCTGATAGAGTTAAGGAGTGCCCCTTTCAAAGGCCACTTATACCTCGTCTGGTTGCAACAAGCGGCACTCACACCTCCCCAAGAGATTTGTTGGGATTTCTCCCCATGAACGGGAGGCATGGGTGGGTTTGTTTGTGTTTTCTTTTTGTAGATTCATTTTTTCAAAACGTGTTATCTCACGAACCTGTCGACCATTGACCACTTGACTGTTGACTTTGAAAAAAAAATCACTGGCTTCATTTATTTTGCTAAATTTAAAAAAGTTCGCAGATTCTGAAAATGTTCACGGATTTGAAAAAAGCTTATGGATTTGAAAAAAGTCCACAAACTTGGAAAAAGGTTCATGGATTTTAAAAAGTTCAGGAATTTTGATAATATTCATGGATTAAAAACAATCATGAACTGAGAAAAACTTTGCGATTCTAAATCTTTTTTGTGATTTTCAAAAATATCCAGGAAATTTAAAAATATAATTTCATGAAAAAAATGATTAAAAAAACAAAATATTGAACAAAATCTGTTAAAAAAATAGAGAAAACTAAACCCCAATAGCCAAAGAGAATCTTCTAGCACATTCTCAAAATCTGTGAGGGGAAAAGAAAAACATGGGTCGGCCAGTTAGGAGAAAGGAAGAGCTGTGCCGTAAGGGCTGCGTACGAAAACAGTTATAAATGGCGCTCAAGTGCCAAATAGTATTTCATCGTATTCTTCGCCTTGTGCGTCATATTGACACTATACCATGCACCGGGCCAGCCCAAATAAAGCTCCTTCCCCCTCCCCCTACCCCCTAGTTCCTTCCCTCTGCCGAGAATATCGTTTGTTGTAGTTCGCTCCCAAACAAAAAATTGGTTAGGAAAAACCCGGCAACGCCATCCTTTGAAAAACCCATTGTTTTGACACATGTTTGTGAATCCAAAAAATGCCGTGGATATTGAAATTGCTCATGGACTGATAAATGTTTGTGAATTAGAAAATACCATGAGTTTTAAGAAAATGTTCATCATTTTTTAATAGTTCATGAATTTGAAATGCTCGTGGATTTTAAGAAATGTTTACGTATTTTAGAAAAATTCTCATGAAATATTTTTTTAACTTCACGAACTCTAAAGGGGTCATGAATTTAGAAACCAGAAGAAAATCTATGCAGGAAAAACAGAAAGGAGAAAATGAAGAGAGAAAAAAATAAAATACTTATAAAAATCGCTAAAAAGTTAGATTCGGAAGCAGAAAATGAAATATAAATAAATAATAGGGAGAAAGAAACAACGAAAAGGAAGCGCAAAATGATTTTTTTATGAAAAACATGAATTTTTTGTCACAAAAATTGACAACTATTTTGATTGATTGCGCGAAAGACATGGCAAAAATAAACAAAATCAATGCTCCTAAAAAGTTATTCTCA
The DNA here is from genome assembly GCF_002162155.2 of Triticum dicoccoides. NCBI lineage: Eukaryota > Viridiplantae > Streptophyta > Magnoliopsida > Poales > Poaceae > Triticum > Triticum dicoccoides. The sequence goes on from NC_041383.1 coordinate 98,202,736, forward strand.
AAAGCATTTTTGAGTGCTGGTTTTTTCCTGTGACTTCTATGAATGCCATTTCACAATGAAACTTTGCAAGCATTCAAACATTTGTCAATATTTGCCATAAAAAAGTTCATATTTTCAGAAATTTTTTCAATCCCTATTTTCGAATTCTAGTGTTCCGCTCGAGCGGAGGACACTTCGTTTCCTTGATAACTACTGGATGTCATTTCAAGATGCATACACTAGTCATTGGGAACACCAAATCCCGTAATTAACAGGTTGCTATGCGATGCATTAGTCATAAGGGGAGATCGAGACGAGATCTAGTACTACTCCATTGTCCACAGAGTTGGAACATATACAGCACTTCGCCCAGACCAACACCGTCGGGTGCCGTATCCTCTCCACAACACGCACCCGTTCGCCCCTCACTCAGCCCCGCCCCCGCTCCGATGCGCCGCTGCCTGGTTGTGGCCCATCGCCTCTGCCACCAAAGCAAGCATCTTAAAAATGTCGGCCATGACGAACATCATCACAATGGCCACATCAATGAGAAGCGCGACGATCTTCAGAATGTCCTTCGCGACAAGCTCAATTGCCTCTTTCCTTTATTTGTTCTGCGTCGTTGCGTGGGCGTCGACGTCCGGGGGGACGAGGAGCGAGTCGGCGTCGTTGAACGAGCCGGAGGCGAGGGAGACGAGGCAGCTGTCGGATGTGCTGGCGGATCCCAGGACGACGGCAAAATAGAAAAAATATGAAGCTTGGGGGGGCACTGAATTTAGCCCCTCA
>NC_041383.1:98203747-98205982 GCF_002162155.2 Triticum dicoccoides
GCGCCCCCCTCAGGTTTGCATGTAGCTTCGCTGGTGTTGTTGTGCTCTTATTCATTGAGCTATCACTAACAAACAAAAAGATTTGTGGTCCTTTCGAAACAATTGACGCAAAGCCAGCACCAGGCCCATGCACCAGGCGGCGCGGCCGCCTGGTTGTGGCCCATCGCCTCCGTCACCAAAGCAAGCATCTCAGAAATGTCGGCCATGGCGAACATCATCACAATGGCCACATCAATGAGAAGCGCGACGATCTCCAGAATGTCCTTCACGACAAGCTCAATTGCATCCTTCCTTGATCTGTTCTGCATAGTTGCGTGGGCGTCGACGTATGGGGCGACAAGGAGTGAGTCGGCGTCGTTGATCGAGCTAGAGGCAAGGGAGACGAGGCAGCTGTCGGATGTGCTGGCGGATCCGGGGGGGCAAATGACTGCACTTTACTGAATTTAGGCCCCTAAAAAAGTTTCTTCAGTAAATTTCCTGGGGGGGGGGGGGCAGCGGCCCCCTCAGGTTTGCATGTAGCTACGTGTTGTTGTGCTCTTATTCATTGAGCTATCACTAACAAACAAAAAGATTTGTGGTCCTTTCGAAACAATTGACGGAAAGCCACCACGAGGTCCATGCACCAGGAGGCGCGGCCGCCTGATTGTGGCCCATCGCCTAAGCCACCAAAGCAAGCATCTCAAAAATGCGGCCATGACGAATATCATCACAATAGCCACATCAACGCGAAGCGCGACGATCTCTAGAATGTCCTTCACGACAAGCTCAATTGCCTCCTTCCTTGATCTGTTCAGCGTTGTTGCGTGGGCGTCGACGTACGGGGCGACGAGGAGCGAGTCGGCGTCGTTGACCGAGCCGGAGGCGAGGGAGACGAGGCAGCTGACGGATGTGCTGGCGGATCCCAGGACGATGACAGAATAGAAAAAAATATGAAGCTTGGGGGGGGGGGCAAATGACTGCACTTTACTGAATTTAGCCCCCTAAAAATGTTTCTTCAGTAAATTTCCTATGGCGGGGGGGGGGGCAGCCCCCCCTCAGGTTTGCATGTAGCTCCGCTGGTGTTGTTGTGATCTTCTTCATTGAGCTATCACTAACAAACTAAAAGATTTGTGGTCCTTTCGAAACAATTGACGCAAAGCCACCACGAGGCCCATGCACCAGGCGGAACAGCCGCCTGGTTGTGGCCCATCGCTTTCGCCACCAAAGCAAGCATCTCAAAAATGTCGGCCATGACAAACATCCTCACAATGGCCACATCAATGAAAAGCGCAACGATCTCCAGAATGTCCTTCACGACAAGCTCATTGCCTCCTTCCTTGATCTGTTTTGCGTCGTTGCGTGGGCGTCGAGGAGCGAGTCGGCGTCGTTGACCAAGCCAGAGGCGAGAGAGATGAGGTAGCTGTCGGATGTGCTGGCGGATCCCAGGACGACGACAGAATAGAGAAAATATGAAGCTTTGGGGGAGGGGCAAATGACTACACTTTACTGAATTTAGGCCCCTAAAAAAGTTTCTTCAGTAAATTTCCTATGGCTGGGGGGGGGGGCAGCGCCCCCCTCAGGTTTGCATGTAGCTTCGCTGGTGTTGTTGTGCTCTTATTCATTGAGCTATCACTAACAAACAAAAAAGATTTATGGGCCTTTCGAAACAATTGATGCAAAGCCACCACCAGGCCAATGCACCAGGCGGCGCGGCCACCTAGTTGTGGCCAATTGCCTCCGCCATCAAAGCAAGCATCTCAAAGATGTCGGCCATGACGAACATCATCACAATGGCCACATCAACGAGAAGCGTGACGTTCTCCAGAATATCCTTCATGACAAGCTCAATTGCCTCCTTCCTTGATCTGTTCTGTGTCGTTGCATGGGCGTCGACGTCCGGGGCGACGAAGGAGGAGTCAGTGTAGTTGACCGAGCCGGAGGCGAGGGAGACGAGGCAGCTGTCGGATCTGCTGGCGGATCCCAGGACAACGGTGGCGGTGCCAGAGCTGGCACCTTGCCATGCCTCGCCTTCTTGCGAAGGATGGCATCGGCGCCGATGAAGAGGAGGTGCAGTGGCCTGGTCGTGTTAGGCAATCAGAGCTTGAAGTTGTCGGCGGAGGCACCGCCGCCGCTAAAGAGGTCCATGCCCTCAGCCGCTGGGTTCGTCGGCATGGCCTGAGGTGGCTGGGGGTTGCCAGCAGAGGCGCCTCCACCGGTGGAGAGCGGATAGGCCAGTGGGCTGGTCTTCAGGCTGGT
>NC_041383.1:98206129-98207806 GCF_002162155.2 Triticum dicoccoides
CTGAATTTAGGCCCCTAAAAAGGTTTCTTCATTAAATTTCCTATGGATGTGGGGGGGGGGCAGCGCCCCCCTCAGGTTTGCATGTAGCTCCGCTGGTGTTGTTGTGCTCTTATTCATTGAGCTATCACTAACAAACAAACAAGATTTATGGGCCTTTCAAAACAATTGACGCAAAGCCACCACCAGGCCCATGCACCAGGCGGCGCGGCCACCTAGTTGTGGCCAATTGCCTCTGCCATCAAAGCAAGCATCTCAAAGATGTCGGCCATGACGAGCATCATCACAATGGCCACATCAACGAGAAGCGTGACGATCTCCAGAATATCCTTCACGACAAGCTCAATTGCCTCCTTCCTTGATCTGTTCTGCGTCATTGCATGGGCGTTGACGTCCAGGGCGATGAGGGGGGAGTCAGTGTAGTTGACCGAGCCGGAGGCGAGGGAGACGAGGCAGCTGTCGGATCTGCTGGCGGATCCCAGGACAACGGTGGCGGTGCCAGAGCTGGCACCTTGCCATGCCTCGCCTTCTTGCGAAGGATGGCGCCGGCGCCGATGAAGAAGAGGTGAAGTGGCCTGGTCGGGTTAGGCAATCGGAGCTTGAAGTTATCGGCGGAGGCACCGCTGCCGCTAAAGAGGTCCATGCCCTCAGCTGCTGGGTTCGTCGGCATGGCCTGAGGTGGCTGGACGTTGCCAGCAGAGGCGCCTCCACCGGTGGAGAGCGGATAGGCCAGTGGGCTGGTCTTCGGGTGGAGGACTCTACCTTGGACAACGTGCTTACTGAGGATGAGGGATAGCACGAGGATCGTTGCCGTCCTAGTATCCACGCCTACCTATTATTCATGAAAAAAAATTCGTCAAAACCTATCAACCTGAGAACTAGTTCTGAAGATCTTGACGCGAGAAATACAGCGGGGAAAACGCTTTGAGATTTGGACGCACGGTTTAAAAGATAAAACGTTTTAAATAAACGGATCTAAAAAAAAGAAGGAAAACTCCCAGTTTGCGACAAGTGGCGCGCATGTCATAATCTAAAGAGGTGGAAGTGATCTTTAGAAGGAGTACTTCTCAATCAGTGATTTTGGAGCGCTGCGGATGAAAACAACTATAAATGGTGCTGAAGCGTCAAATAGTGTTTCATCGTATCCTTCGCCTGGTGCGTCATATTTACGGTATAACATGCACTGGGCTAGCCCAAATAAAGCTCCTTCTCTCTCCCCGTACTAACACCGATGCTGAATTCCTTCCCTCCCCCGAGAAAAACATCTATTGTATTTCGCTCCCAAAGAGAAAAGGCAGTTGTTTTGACAAATTTAAATGTTTGTGAATCAAAAAAATGCCGTAGCTTTTAAAAAATCCATAGATTTATAAAATGTTTGGGAATTGGAAAAAACCACAAGTTTTAAGAGAATGTTCATGATTTTTTAACAGTTCATGAATTTGAAATGTTCATGGATTTTAAGGAATGTTTACGTATTTTAGAAAAATTCTCATGAAATATTTTTAAAAGCTCACGAACTTTAAAGTGGTCATGAATTTAGAAAACAGAAGAAAACCGATGCAGGAAAAAACCGAAAAGAGAAAAGGAAGACAACAACATAAAAAGCCTTACAAGAATCGCTGAAAAAACCTGACGCGGAAGTAGATAATGAAATAAAACATAAATAGAAAAGAGAAAAAC
>NC_041383.1:98208162-98211128 GCF_002162155.2 Triticum dicoccoides
TATATAGTATTTGAAGTTCTATGTGTATCATTAAGATTGACCAAGTTTATAAAAAATACTAATATTCACAACAGCGAATATATATAGTTTGGAAATATACTTTATTGTGAATCTAATGAAACTACTTTGGTGTTTTAAATGTCCGGTCAGACCCAATTTTTTTTACTTTGGACAAACCTAAAACTTCAAATATTTTTGAACGGATGGAGTACTGCAAGAAGGAACCAAACTGAAAAAAAAATACTCCCCTATTTTCGCAAACATTTTAGAGTGATAACACAACTTAAAATGATCATATCCACAATCACCGACATACAAAAATTCAGTAGACCTGTAGTAGGAAATTGAGTGATAAAAGACTGCATTACAAAATCCCTAACCGGAAACATCTAAAGTGAGACTCTTATTATTGCTGTCGCGTTCCACATTGCGGAGAATGATAATCATGTCTGCTGAACCATCATAGCTAAGAAACACCTAAACCGAAGCGTGCTCAAAACACATGTTGGAAAGAGTGGGGGGAGAACCTAGAGAAGTGGCACCCATCATGCAACTCCCCCTAAAATAGTTTCTTCAGTAAATTTCCTATGGCTGGGAGGGGGGGGGGTGCATTTTCGTCAACTGGCGCCAATGGCATCCATAAATGGGCCAGTCTATCTAGGCGCCGGTTGACATTTTCTTTTTTGAAAATTATGTGAACTTTTTAAAATATCTATGAAGTTTTTAAAATTTTCAACAATTTTTTTAGATTGATGAATTTTTTTCAATATCAATGAACTTTTTTGCAATTTGATGAACATCATTTTGAAAATGGATGAACCTTTTTTTATTTATGAACTTTTTTTAAGTTCAATGAACATTCTCTAAAAATACATGAACTTTTTTTGAATTTCTTTGAAATTTTAAAAAAATTAATGAACTTTTTCTAAATTGGATGAACTTTTTTCAATTTGATGAACTTTTTTCAAAATTGTTGAACATTTTTTAAAGATATGAAAAACTAAATTATATGTATGAACCTTTTTTCTTTAAATCTGTAAACCTTTTCTGATTTCATATTTTTTTTTCGTAACAAAAAAATAAAAAAATCAGGGTCAGCACGCTAGTGGGCCGGCCCATGCTAGCAGCGTTGTAGGCACCGGATCATTAACGAGCGCCTGCAGTGCTGCATAGGAGCTCCCCCGCTTGTGTTGATGTGCTCTTATTCATTGAGCTATCACTAACAAACAAAAAGATCTGTGGGCCTTTCGAAACAATTGACGCAAAGCCACCACCAGGCCCATGCACCAGGCAGCGCGGCCGTGGTAACGCGCGGCCGCCTGGTTGTGGCCCATTGCCTCCGCCACCAAAGCAAGCATCTCAAAGATGCCGGCCATGACGAACATCATCACAATGGCCACATCAACGAGAAGCGCGTAGATCTCCAGAATGTCCTTCACGACAAGCTCAATTGCCTCCTTCCTTGATCTGTTATGCGTCGTTGCATGGCCGTCGACCGTCAGGGTTGACGTCAGGGGCGACGAGCGGGGAGGCAGCATAGTGGACCGAGCCGGAGGTGAGGCAGTTGTCGGATGTGCCGACGGAGCCCAAGACGATGACGGTGGTGCCAGAGCTGGCACCTTGCCATGCCCCGCCTTCTTGTGAAGGCTGGTGCCAGCACCGATGAAGAAGAGGTGCAGTGGCCTGGTCGGGCTTGGCAGTCGGAGCTTGAAGTTGCCGGCAGAGGCACCGCCGCCGCTAAAGAGGTCCATGTCCTTAGCCACTGGGCTAGTCGGCGTGGCCGGAGGTGGCTGGAGGTTGCCGGCAGAGGCGCCGCTACCGGTGGAGAGTGGATAGGCCAGTGGGCTGGTCTTCGGGTGGAGGACTCTAGCTTGGACAGCGTGCTCGCTGAGGATGAGCATTAGCACGAGCATTGCCTGCCGTCCTAGTATCCATGTCTGCCAAGTGATTGTGACCGCCTCTCAGTTTGGAGATCTCCTCAGTTTGATGTGTGTGCTTTTATAGGCGCGATCGAGGGAGATTGAAAAGTTTACTAAGCCTTGATGATATCATTACACAGACATCGCACCAACGGTCCAAATGTCCGAGCCTAATACCAAATAGACATCGCACCAACACCTAACATCTAATATGCCGGATGCCCCATCCAAGCCATATACCTGAACTGGGTAACACACCGGTCCGGCACACTTTCAGTGGGCACTACATGCACACGCTACAATGACCGTCACCTCCTTCATCCACCGATCCATCCTCAGATCACATACTGACGCATCGACCTTGCCAGGCCTCTCTGCCATCGACGCCACCACGACGCCAGACGATGTCGTCCTCCTGTACGAGTCCATAGCCACCCATTAGACGCCGAATCTCCACTGTGCCATGCCGCCGAGATTCGCCGCCATTGATGTGTAGGATGAAGCACCACTACCTACCGACGCCAACCACCAAGCCATCCACATGTCTGTCCAGCCGACGAATGTCTCCAAAGATGATGCCCCCATGGGGGGTGGCGATGAAGACGTCGCCATCATCCGATCCAGGATGCCCCTCAATGCCTCCAACGAGGGCTACGACGCCCATGGGCACCATCGTCGATGGTAGCCTCCTCCAGATCTGAGGTTTCCCCTGGAAACAATGCAACGAGGGACGCCCCCACCATCGCCTCCAATGAGGAAAACGACATCCGCGGGCACCGCCTACCACGGTGGCATCCTCACCCGCTTCAGCAGCTAGGCCACCTTCTCCTCCTCCACTTGATACGTCACCAGGAAGCCACCGCGAGGCAACACCCACCGACTAGATCTCTTTTTCCCGACGATGAAGACACCCAAAGGTAGAGGAGGTCTCGTTGCTGTGTGACCGGCGCCATGGCCACGCACATGTTGTCCCGAGGCGCCCACTCAAGATCCACCGTCACAGCCACGCCTCCAAGCCACGACGGAGGGATGCCCTGCCGCCGCCAT
>NC_041383.1:98211416-98286557 GCF_002162155.2 Triticum dicoccoides
GGATCTGACGGCAGCAAGAGGGGAGACGAATGGGAGGCTGAGGGGATCGGGAGGGGGTGGACAAGATCTGGAGGGGAGGTGGACGAGAGGCGGAGGGGATCTGGAGGGAGATGGAAGAGAGGATGATGGTAGGAGGGGACGGGATCTCAGGAAAGTAGCAGCCTACTCTCGTCTCTCCTGTTTACAAGCCGTTTTATGTCAAATTTTGTTTCTTTTATACTAGGTATATTTTTAGAAACACGCCTGTTTATATGCTGACCAACATTAAACACCTCTCCGGCTGGCTCCTCGCATCTGCCTGCTATATAAACATGGTCAGGCACCGGACAAGAACCACACCTCACATCCGCTCTCTTCATCTCCTCCTTGTATAACACCCGCCATGGCCTCTGACGAGCAAACGAAGGAGTTCTCCAGCATTGCAGTGGCCTGGGTTGCCCGAGAGCCAGCCTGATATATTTGGCTTGTCGGCAAACCCTCTGGATCTGGCGCCACCACCGTTGACAGCCCCTCCTCGCCTGTCCAGGCTGGTCAATGCCGTCTCCCGGCAAATCCACCACGAGCAATGGTGGCAACGTGTAAGGCAGGTGGGGAAAAAACCATGTCTGGCCGACACATCCACGACCACCGCGAAGAGCGAGGAAAGTAGATCATGGGAGGTTGTTGCTGCCTGGGTCCCAGAAAGGCCACCGCCACTGCGTCGCCGGGGTGACACAACCGATGAGTGGCCCGATGATGGGGGGCGTAGACCACGATGATCCGTGCTTCGGGGAGGCGGAGGGAGGCTATTCTTCCCTTCTTGCTGAAGCGTATCCTTCCAGGTCTCACAACAGTCCACTGAGCGTACTAACGAACATGGGGAAGACAAGTCGAAGATCGGGAAGGCGGAGGGAGGCTATTCTTCCCTTCCCGTTGAAGCGTATCCTTCCGGGACTTACGACAATCTGATGAGCGGACTACCGGATATGGGGGAAGACATGTCGTGCGAGTGAAGATCCGCCGCGACTGGCATTAGAAGCCTAGTCTCATATATAGTATAGTCAAATATATGTCCGAAATTTAAATATTTTTATCCTATGTTTACCGAAAAAGGCTTTCGCCCCACTTTATATATAAAGCAAACCGCCCGAGCCAAACATCCAACAGAGTTCACACACACACACACAGACACACTCAAAGTCACACACACACACAACAAGGTAGCAGTAGGGTTAATGCTGAGGGCACAGCTCAACAAGCCCTAAGAACAAAAGGACACACACAATGACCACCACAAATGAAGCAGGCCTAATCAGGCTCCGGTGGAGGTGGCGGAAGCGGGGGCGCCATGCGGAAGGCCATCGATCGAAGGTCGGTGAGGAGGGTGTTGATGATGCTCCGGTCCTGGGGGCGGCTAAGCGGCCGCCAGAGCTGCAAGTAGACACACATTTTGAAGATCGCATCTGTCGCACGTCGCAGAGGCACTTTTTGAATAACAAGCTTGTTGAGAATGTTCCAAAGCATCCACGCTAGGATCCCAATGCACAACCATCTAATATGGCGGTAACGCGGGGAGGAGGCATGGATATCCGCGAGTAAGTCGGGGAAGTTGGTATTGCACCATTGTCCGCCGACCGTTTCACGAAAGCACGACTATAGGAACTGGTGAAAGGACATGCGGTGCCCCCATGTGTGGTTTTGGTAATTGATGACAATCTCTATGGACTAATGGTTGCCTTGAGTTATATTTGAAGGGTTTGCCCATAGGCTTTTCTTGGAGTCCATTTGTTGGTTTCAATGAGAGTTTGTGATGACCAAGGTGCTATTAAGGAATTATCCAAAGATTGGTCATATGAGTGTTGAGCTTATTGCAAGCATGTCTTGAAGAAGAAGGTTGTGTGATCATTCATGTTTACCTTCAAGACATCATCCAAATGAAGAGAGTTGCAAAGATTCAAGGTTGATCAAGACTAAGTCAAGAGTGAATCAAGTTGATCAACTCACAAAGCATAGAAGATGTACCGAGAGGGATCAAGTGATCCCATGGTATGGTAAGCATTTCCATTGCACTTTATGTACTAACCCATGGTCTATGTGAGAGCTGTATGTGGGGTTAGGTACGTATCCATGGGTTTGCGTCAAGAGGAAGATATCATACAACCCATGGAAAGGATGACATCAAGTGGTGATCGTCATCAAGATTGCCGTGTGAAAGTTCAAGTGGAGCATGACGAAGAGATCAAGTGCTTGAATCTTTCCATCCATTGTGGTGTCAATGGACTTGTGAAGATGTGCCGAAGAGTGGCTCACCCATAGTGAACTATGGGGGAGCAATCATCTAGTCTTCATCGAGCCAACGCAATCAAGAAAGGTGGTCCAACTTGAGGGAGTCAAGATCGTCTTCATCTAGCTCAAGTGGACCATGTTCAAGGCAAAGGTTTGCCCTTGATAGGTTTTCTTTTTTACCGGTCTCGTGGTGGTAGTTGGGAGACCGAGTTATAGGATCGTTTGCCGTACTATCAGGGGGGCGCTCAAGTTGGTAGCTTGATCGTATCATTAGTAGAGAGATCAAACCATTGCATCCTTGCATCATATTTCTTGGTTCTTGTTGGTTTATCTTTGTGAGTCTTAGAGCTTATGGTCATCTTGATGACAATCTTGAGTTCATCGAAAGCGGAGTTCGCATGCGTCTTCTATGATGTTTTCGGTGTTGGAGGTTTTTCCGGTCTTATCCGATGAAGGGTTCTCACCATTTTCTTATGGTACTTTTATCATTTGCTTATTCTTGACATTTCTATCAATATTGTGTTAGCCCATGTAGTTAGCTTTCCAACAAACTTGGTTTCGTTGAATTCGGAGTCCGTTTGCAAAAGTTATGGCTGTTTTGGTAAAGACTGCAGCGGTACTACCGCGACTAGAGCGGATGTAATTTTTTACTACCGCTCCAGAGCGGTACTACCGCGGCTCCTGAGCGGTAGTACCGCTCCAGAGCAGTACTACCGCGGCTCCTAAGCGGTAGTACTACTCCGGACCAAAATCTCGTGTTTTGCTCAGCGGAAGTAGGCACAGAAGTATTTTTTTAGTACCGCTCGCAAGCAGTAGTACCGCTACCATTTGCGGTAGTACCGTGAGGTCGAGCGGTAGTACCATGAGGACGAGCGGTAGTACCGCTCTGGCGGTTCTACTGGCCTTTTGCCTCCTCGCTGTTGTTTTTCTAAGGGGTACTACCGCCCTAGCGGTAGTACCGCTCCTTGGAGGGGTAGTACCGCTCTGTGCGGGCTGTGAGCATAACGGTTGGATTCGGGAGCTCCTACAAAAGGGGGTCTTCTTCCCCATTCAACCTCATCCTTTGAGCTCGTGTTCTTCCCCCATTGTTGACCTTCTTCGAGCTTGCTAACTCTCAATCCCTCCAATGATTCTTGCTAGTTCTTGAGGGAAAAGAGAGAGGAGATCTAGATCCACGTTCCCACCAATCACTTTCTCCTCTAAGTGAGGGGAACCCCTTGGATCTAGATCTTGGAGTTCTTCGTGTTCTTCTTTCGTTCTTCCTCTCATTTTCCTCCCTAGCATTAGTTGCTTTGGTGGGATTTGGGAGAGAAGGACTTGGGCACTCCTTGTGCCCTTGCCATTGCATTTGGTGCATCGGTTTGAGTTCTCCATGTGATACGTGGAAGTTACAAGTTGAGAAGCTTATTACTCTTGGGTGCTTGGTGCCCTTGAGCTTGTTCCGCTTGGGTGCTTGGGCGCCCTAGACGGTTGGTGGTGTTCGGAGCTCAATCATTGTGGTGTAAAGCTCCGGGCAAGCGTCGGGGTCTCCAATTAGGTTGTGGAGATTGCCCCGAGCAATTTGACGGGTACCGGTGACCGCCCCCAAGGGTTGCCAAAGTGTACGGGTTCGGTGACCGCCCCCAAGGGTCGCCATTTGTACGGGTTTGGTGACCGCCCTCAAGGGTCCCCTAGTGGAATCACGACATCTTGCATTGTGCGAGGGCGTGAGGAGATTATGGTGGCCCTAGTGGCTTCTTGGGGAGCATTGTGCCTCCACACCGCTCCAAACGGAGATTAGCATCCGCAAGGGTGTGAACTTCGGGATACATCGTCGTCTCCGCGTGCCTCGGTTACCTCTTACCCGAGCCCTTTACTTATGCACTTTACTTTGTGATAGCCATATTGTTCTTTGTCATATATCTTGCTATCACATAGTTACTTATCTTGCTTAGCATAAGTTGTTGGTGCACATAGGTGAGCCTAGTTGTTTTAGGTTTTGTGCTTGACAAATTAACCGCTAGGTTTATTCCGCATTTGTTCAAGCCTAAACCGTAATTATTTTAAAGCGCCTATTCACCCCCCTTCTAGGCGACATCCACGATCTTTCAACTGGGTAGTGGAGCAGTTGAAGAAAATGTGGTTCAAATCATCGACCGTGGCGCACAGGGGACACATTCCGTCCCCAGGGCCATTGCGCTTGCGGACTTCAACCCCAGAGGGGAGACATCCCCGGATCCATTGCTAGAGGAATATCCAGATCTTTAGGGGGAGGCGAATGTTCTAGATCGGGCTAAAGGGCTCAGGGGCCAGCGAGGGGGCGATGGCAGCGTACAGAGACTTCATGGAGAAGCATCCCGTGGGCTCCAGGTGCCACGTCATGGAGTCAGCGGTGGCCTCTACATCCATCGGCAAGAGAGCAATGTCCTGTAGAAGGGCGTCCTACGTGTCAACCTCCTGGGGGCCAAAGGGGCGCCGAAAGGCGAGACGCCCTAAGTCAATAAGGGCCCTCTCGACGGAAATCCGGGGGTCTGCCGCAATGGCAAATAAGCCCGGGAAGTGGGCGGCCAGAGGGGAGTCCCCAAGCCAGCGGTCGAACCAAAACATGGTCGAGGACCCGGAACCCACAGAGATGGACGTGCCAATTCGGAGCACGGGAAGGAGCTGAATCACAGCTTGCCAGAACTGGGATCCCCCAGAGCGCTGGCAGAAAGCAAGAGGTTGTCCTTGGAGATACTTATTCTGGATGATGGTAAGCCAGAGGCCACCCTCCCCGTTGGCGATACGCCATATCCATCGGGTCAGGAGAGCAATGTTCATGCGACAGGAGGACAAGATCCCCAGACCTCCCTGGTTCTTGGGTTTGCAAATGTCAGGCCAGCTCACCATATGGTATTTTTGCTTGTCCCCCTTGCCAGCCCAGAAGAACCTGGACTGATATTTGTCTACCTCCTGGTGGAGCGTCTCATGGAGGCTATAGAAGCTCATGAGGAACCAGAGGAGGCTAGCCAATGAGGAGTTGATGAGGATTAACCGCGCCGCCTTCGAGAGCCATCGGCCCTTCCAGGGCTCGACCCGGTGTTGCATTCGGGTAACGGAAGGGCGGAGGTCCGCTACGGTGAGGCGCGAGTCAGTAATGGGAATCCCTAGATAAGTCATGGGAAAAGAACCCAGGCGGCAATTAAGCCGGTCCGCAATTCCTTGGGCCTCCTCCGGGGGGAATCCCAGAACCATCACTTCGCTCTTATCAAAGTTGATGGTCAGACCGGACATCTGTTGGAAGCACAGGAGGAGAAACTTCAGGTTGGCAATATCAGACGCGGAGCCCTCAACCATTATTATGGTGTCATCGGCATATTGGAGGAGGGAGGCCCCACCCCCTCCTACTAGGTGTGGGACCACGCCGTGAATGTGACCAGCCGATTTGGCTTTGTCAATAATGGCCGCAAGGGCGTCAACCACCATGTTAAACAGGAACGGCGAGAAAGGGTCGCCTTGGCGAACCCCACAAAGCATGGGGAAGGGGCCGATCTCACCATTAATGTTAATAGCGGTCCGACCGCAGGAGACAAGTTGCATAACTTTGGTCACCCAACGGTCATCAAAGCCCTTGCGGAGTAAAACTTCCCGAAGGAAGGGCCAGTGAACAATGTCATAGTCTTTATGGAAGTCGAGCTTCAGGAAGACCGCCCGTTGGTCCTTGGAGCGGACTTTGTGAAGGACCTCGTGGAAGACCAACACCCCATCCAGGATAAAGCGACCCTGAATGAAAGCCGACTGATTGGGGTGAGTGATCGAGTTGGCTAGCAGGGTCACCCTATTGGCGTTCCCTTTGGCTAGGATCCGGAATATCACATTGATCACAGTGATAGGTCGGAATTGGCGGATGTCCGTCGTGCCCGGAACTTTGGGGATAAGAGTGACTACCCCATAGTTCAGGTGCCCAAGATCCATGGTCCCCAAGAAAAACTTGTCGAAGAGAGCCATGACCTCAGGTTTGATGGTCTGCCAGAATGCTTTAAAAAAGGAGACTGGCAGTCCATCCGGCCCCGGCGCCAAGGAGGCGTTCATGCCCTTAATCGCCGCGAGGACCTCCTCCTCGGAGAAAGGGGCAACTAAGGTGGCATTATCCGCATCAGACACAAGCTGGGTGCCCGACCAGATGTCGGTTGCCAGAGCGACCCCACCCCGAAGGGTGGGGGAGAATAGGGCTTTGTAGAAGCCATCTACATGCGCCCCGATGTCCGAGGGGTGGACGAGCTGGGAATCACCATCCCACAAACAGTGGATGGAGTTCTGACGTCGCCGCCCATTCACGATCGCCTGGAAGTATGCCGTATTAGAGTCGCCCCGCAGCACCCATCGCTGGGTACTGTGGAGCCTCCAGTATGCTTCTTCATCCATATAGATGGTGGCAAGCTGACCCTCAAGATCATATCGCACCATCCACTCATCCGGGGAGATCCCGGAAGTGTCCGTGCGGTAGTCCAAGGCCTGGATGGCAGATAGGAGGACTTTTTTGCGTTCACGAAGGTCCCTGCCAAGGTTAGCGCCCCACCCCTTCATAAATTGGCGGGCGAGCTTGGCACAAAACTGCCAGGAGTCCACAGCCAACATGGACCGATGGGGGGAGGAGCGCGCAAAGGTCCACTTGGCCGCGACCGCCTCCCTGAAGCCCACTTGATTGAGCCAAAAGAGCTTGAACCTAAAGTGAGGCGGGATGGGAGGGCGTTCGTCGGTGGTGGAGAGGAGGAGAGGGACGTGGTCCAACCTAATCCGGGTAATCGCACGGAGCGAAGCCAAGGGGCATCTAAGTTCCCATTCTGGGGAGACTAGGACGCGGTCCAGGACGGACCGCGTCAGGTCGGCTTGGCGGTTAGTCCAGCTAAACCTGGCACCCGTCCGCTCAAGCTCGCGGAGGCCGAGATCCGCGATGCAGTCATTGAACATCTGCATCCTAGGGCGGTTGATCCGGTCATTATTCTTCTCATCGGGAGTGCGGATGAGGTTGAAATCCCCTCCAACAACCACCGGGAAGGTGGATGCGGAGACCTTCCGTTGTAGCACATCGAGGAAGGTCAGGGAGCTGCGGTTGTCCGCCGGACCATAGACAATGATAACCTCCCACTTGAAGTTGAGCGCCCTTTCGAAGAGCTCCATGCTAACGAAAAACTCGCCCCGGTCCATACCGCCAACCTCAAAGATGGCATCCTTCACACCTAAAAGGATGCCTCCTGAGTGCCCCGTGGTCCCACTAGAATGGAGCCAGTTCCAGGCGAAGAGGTGGGGGCTAAGACGCTCTAACTCAGGGAGAGAAAAATCATGCGCGCGGTTTCCTGAATGGCGATGATGTCGATGTGCTCGTCACGCATGTACTCAACGAACTGGCGACGCCGGCCATCATGGCCGAAGCCGCGGATGTTCCAAAAGAGGACCCGCATCTAAACCCCCATCGGCGGGCTGCTTGACCCCAAAACAGAGGAGGCGCTACTTGTTGGGGAACGTTGCAGAAAATTAAAATTTTTCCTACGGTTTCACCAAGATCCATCTATGAGTTCATCTAAGCAACGAGTCTAGGGAGAGAGTTTGCATCTACATACCACTTGTAGATCGCGTGCGGAAGCTTGCAAGGTGATGATGTAGTCGTACTCGACGTGATCCAAATCACCGATGACCTGCGCCGAACGGACGGCACCTCCGCGTTCAACACACGTACGGAACAGCCACGTCTCCTCCTTCTTGATCCAGCAAGGAAGGGAGGAGAGGTTGAGGGAGATGGCACCAGCAGCAGCACGACGGCGTGGTGTTGGTGGAGCTGCAGTACTCCGGCAGAGCTTCACTAAGCACTATGGAGGTGGAGGAGGTGTTGGGGAGGGAGAAGGAGGCAACCAAAGGCCAGGGCGTTCAGGTATGAAGTCCCTCCTCTCCCCCCACTATATATAGGGGTGCCAAGGGGGGGTGGCCGGCCCTAGGAGATCAAATCTCCTAGGGGGTGCGGCGGCCAAGGGGGGTTTTCCCTCCCCCCAAGGCACCTAGGAGGTGCCTTACCCTCCTAGGACTCTTGCCCCCCTTGAACCCTAGGCGCATGGGCCTATGTGGGGCTGGTGCCCTTGGCCCATTAGGCCAAGGCGCACCCCCACACAGCCCATGTGGCCCCCCGGGACAGGTGGACCCACCCGGTGGACCCCCGGGACCCTTCCGGTGGTCCCGGTACAATACCGATAACCCCGAAACTTGTCCCGATGCCCGAAACAGGACTTCCCATATATAAATCTTTACCTCCGGACCATTCCGGAACTCCTCGTGACGTCCGGGATCTCATCCGGGACTCCGAACAACATTCGGGTTACTGCATATACATATCCCTATAACCCTAGCGTAACTGAACCTTAAGTGTGTAGACCCTACGGGTTCGGGAGACATGCAGACATGACCGAGACTCTCTTAGTCAATAACCATCAGCGGGATCTGGATACCCATGATGGCTCCCACATGCTCCTTGATGTTGTCATCGGATGAACCACTATGTCGAGGATTCGATCAAACCCTGTATGCAATTCCCTTTGTCAATCGGTACGTTACTTGCCCGAGACTCGATCGTCAGTATCCCAATACCTTGTTCAGTCTCGTTACCGGCAAGTCACTTTACTCGTACCGTAATGCATGATCCCGTGTCCAACACCTTGGTCACATTGAGCTCAATATGATGATGCATTACCGAGTGGGCCCAGAGATACCTCTCCGTCATACGGAGTGACAAATCCCAGTCTCGATCCGTGTCAACCCAACAGCTACTTTCGGAGATACCTGTAATGTACCTTTATAGTCACCCAGTTACGTTGTGACGTTTGGTACACCCAAGGCATTCTTACGGTATCCGGGAGTTACACGATCTCATGGTCGAAGGAAGAGATACTTGACACTTGCAAAGCTCTAGCAAAACGAACTACACGATCTTTTATGCTATGCTTAGGATTGGGTCTTGTCCATCACATCATTCTCCTAATGATGTGATCCCGTTATCAACTACATCCAATGTCCATAGTCAGGAAACCATGACTATCCGTTGATCACAACGAGCTGGTCAACTAGAGGCTTACCAGGGACATAGTGTGGTCTAAGTATTCACACGTGTATTACGATTTCCGGATAATACAGTTATAGCATGAATACAAGACAATTATCATGAACAATGAAATATAATAATACTTTTATTATTGCCTCTAGGGCATATTTCCAACACTACTAGCCCTGAGCGCTGCAGTGCGGGAGCGGGTGCGGCCATGGATTTCCAGCGCAGGGGGCTAGGGTGCCGGAGTGCGGAGGAGATGGACCCGGGTCTCAGCGAGTTTCCCATCAAGGATTTCCCGGGCCTGAATAGCAGCAATCTGCTCTAAGGGGGGTCCAACCTCCTGTTGGGGAATGTAGTAATTTCAAAAAAAAATCCTACGCACACTCAAGATCATGGTGATGCATAGCAACGAGAGGGGAGAGTGTTGTCCACATACCCTCGTAGACCGAAAGCGGAAGCGTTAGCACAAGGCGGTTTATGTAGTCGTACGTCTTCACGATCCGACCTATCAAGTACCGAACGTATGTCACCTCCGAGTTCAGCACACGTTCAGCTCGATGACGTCCCACGAACTCCGATCCAGCAGAGCTTTGCGGGAGAGTTTCGTCAGCACGACGGTGTGATGACGGTTTTGATGATGCTACCAACACAGGGCTTCGCCTAAGCACCACTACGATATTACCGAGGTGGAATATGGTGGAGGGGGGCACCGCACACGGCTAAGAGATCAATGATCAATTGTTGTGTCTCCAAGGGGTGCCCCTCTCCCCGTATATAAAAAAGTGGAGGAGGGGGAGGGTCGGCCCTCTCTATGGCGCCCTAGGGGAGTCCTACTCCCACCGGGAGTAGGATTCCCCCTTTCCTAGTAGAACTAGGAGCCCTTCCAAGTACTAGGATTAGGAGAGAAGGAAAGGGAAAAGAGAAGAGAAGGAAGGAGGGGGCGCCGCCCCTCCCCCTAGTCCAATTCGGACTAAGGCTTGGGGGGGGGCGCAACCTCTCCTCTCTCTTTCCCCTAAAGCCCAAAAAGGCCCATATACTCCCCGGCGAATTCCCGTAACTCTCCGGTACTCCAAAAAAATACCCGAATCACTCGAAACCTTTCCGAAGTCCGAATATAGTCGTCCAATATATCGATTTTTACGTCTCGACCATTTCGAGACTCCTCGTCATGTCCCCGATCTCATCCGGGACTCCGAACTACCTTCGGTACATCAAAACACATAAACTCATAATACTGATCGTCACCAAACTTTAAGTGTGCGGACCCTACGGGTTCGAGAACTATGTAGACATGATCGAGACACGTCTCCGGTCAATAACCAATAGAGGAACCTGGATGCTTATATTGGTTCCCACATATTCTACGAAAATCATTATCGGTCAAACCGCATAGCAACATACGTTGTTCCCTTTGTCATCGGTATGTTACTTGCCCGAGATTCGATCATCGGTATCTCAATACCTAGCTCAATCTCGTTACCGGCTAGTCTCTTTACTCATTCTGTAATGCATCATCCCGCAACTAACTCATTAGTCACATTGCTTGCAAGGCTTATAGTGATGTGCATTACCGTGAGGGCCCAGAGATACCTCCCCGACAATCGGAGTGACAAATCCTAATATCGATTCATGTCAACACAACAAACACCATCGGAGACACCTGTGGAGCACCTTTATAATCACCCAATTACGTTGTGACGTTAGGTAGCACACAAAGTGTTCCTCCGGTATTCGGGAGTTGCATAATCTCATAATCATAGTGAAGGAAATATGCCCTAGAGGCAATAATAAAGTTATTATTTATTTCCTTATATCATGATAAATGTTTATTATTCATGCTAGAATTGTATTAACCGGAAACATAATAAATGTGTGAATACATAGACAAACATAGTGTCACTAGTATGCCTCTACTTGACTAGCTCGTTTATCAAAGATGGTTATGTTTCCTAGCCATGGACAAAAGAGTTGTCATTTGATTAACGGGATCACATCATTAGAAGAATGATGTGATTGACTTGACCCATTCCGTTAGCTTAGCACTTGGTCGTTTAGTATGTTGTTATTGCTTTCTTCATGACTTATACATATTCCTATGACTATGAGATTATGCAACTCCCGTTTATCGGAGGAACACTTTGTGTGCTACCAAACATCACAACGTAACTGGGTGATTATAAAGGATCTCTACAGGTGTCTCCGAAGGTACATGTTGGGTTGGCATATTTCGAGATTAGGATTTGTCACTCCGATTGTCGGAGAGGTATCTCTGGGCCCTCTCGGTAATACACATCACTTAAGCCTTGCAAGCATTGCAACTAATGAGTTAGTTGCGGGATCATGTATTACGGAATGAGTAAAGAGACTTGCCGGTAACGAGATTGAACTAGGTATTGAGATACCGATGATCGAATCTCGGGCAAGTAACATACCGATGACAAAGGGAACAACGTATGTTGTTATGCGGTCTGACCGATAAAGATCTTCGTAGAATATGTGGGAGCCAATATGAGCATCCAGGTTCCGCTATTGGTTATTGACCGGAAACTATTCTAGGTCATGTCTACATAGTTCTCGAACCCGTAGGGTCCCCACGCTTAAGGTTTCGATGACAGTTATATTATGAGTTTATGAGTTTTGATGTACCGAAGGAGTTCGGAGTCCCGAATGAGATCGGGGACATGACGAGGAGTCTCGAAATGGTCGAGACGTAAAGATCGATATATTGGACGACTATATTCGGACTTCGGAAAGGTTCCGAGTGATTCGGGTATATTTCGGAGTACCGGAGAGTTACGGGAATTCGCCGGGGAGTATATGGCCTTGTTGGGCTTTAGGGGAAAGAGAGAGGAGAGGCTCGGAGCCCCCCCAAGGCCTAGTCCGAATTGGACTAGGGGGAGGAGCTGCGCCCCCTCCTTCCTTCTCTTCTCTTCCCCCTTTCCTTGACTCCTACTCCTACTACTTGGAAGGGGGGGGGGGGAATCCTACTCCCGGTGGGAGTAGGACTCCTCCTTGGCGCGCCTCCTCCTAGCCGCCCCCCCCCCTTGATCCTTTATATATGGGGGCAGGGGGACACCTCTAGACATAACAACAATTGATCCCTTGAATCTCTTAGCCGTGTGCGGTGCCCCCCTCCACCATAGTCCACCTCGATAATACTGTAGCGGCGCTTAGGCGAAGCCCTGCGACGGTAGAACATCAAGATCGTCACCACGCCGTCGTGCTGACAGAACTCTTCCCCGACACTTTGCTGGATCGGAGTCCGGGGATCGTCATCGAGCTGAATGTGCGCTAGAACTCGGAGGTGCCGTAGTTTCGGTGCTTGATCGGTCGGGTCGTGAAGACGTACGACTACATCAACCGCGTTGTCATAATGCTTCCGCTTTTGGTCTACGAGGGTACGTGGACACACTCTCCCCGCTCGTTGCTATGCATCACCATGATCTTGCGTGTGCGTAGGAAATTTTTGAAATTACTACGTTCCCCAACACATAGGAACTTGTATAAGTCATGAAGAAAGCAGTAGCAATGAAACTAATACGATCATAATGCTAAGCTAACGGATGGGTCATGTCCATCACATCATTCTTCTAATGATGTGATCCTGTTCATCAAATAAACACATGTCTATGGTTAGGAAACATAACCATCTTTGATTAACGAGCTAGTCAAGTAGAGGCATACTAGGGACTATAGGTTTTGTCTATGTATTCACACATGTACTAAGTTTCCGGTTAATACAATTCTAGCATGAATAATAAGCATTTATCATGATATAAGGAAATAAATAGTAACTTTATTATTGCCTCTAGGGCATATTTCCTTCAGTCTCCCACTTGCACTAGAGTCAATAATCTAGTTCACATCACCATGTGATTTAACACTAATATTCACATCTGCATGTGCTTAACACCCATAGTTCACATCGTCATGTGATCAACACCCAAAGGGTTTACTAGTGTCAATAATCTAGTTCACATCGATATGTGATTAACATCCAAAGATTACTAAGGTATGATCATGTTTTGCTCGTGAGAGAAGTTTAGTCAACGGGTCTGTCACATTCAGAGCCGTATGTATTTTGCAAATATTCTATGTCTACAATGCTCTACACGAAGCTACTCTAGCTAATTGCTCCCACTTTCAATATGTATCCAGATTGAGACTTAGAGTCATCTGGATCGTTGTAAAAGCTTGCATCGACGTAACTCTTCACGACGAACTCTTTATCACCTCTCTAACCGAGAAATATTTCCTTAGTCCTTACTAAGGATATTCTTGACCGTTGTCCAGTGATCTACTTCTAGATCAAAGATTGTACTCCCTTGCCAAACTCAGAGCAAGGTATACAATAGGTCTGGTACACAGCGTAGCATACTTTATAGAACCTATGACTGAGGCATAGGGAATGACTTTTCATTCTCTTTCTATTTTTTGTCATGGTCGGGTTTTGAGTCTTACTCAACTTCACACCTTTGCAACATAGGCAAGAACTCTTTCTTTGACTGTTCCATTTTGAACTACTGCAAAAACTTGTCAAGGTATGTACTCATTGAAAATCTTATCAAGGGTCTTGATCTATCTCAATAGATCTTGATGCTCAATATGTAAGTAGCTTTACTGAGGTATTTCTTTTGAAAAACTCTTATTCAAGTATCCTTTTATGCTATCTAGAAATTCTATATCATTTCCAATCAACAATATGTCATCCACATATAGTATTAGAAATTCTATAGAGCTCCCACTCACTTTCTTGTAAATACGGGCTTCTCCAAAAGTCTGTATAAAACCATATGCTTTGATCACAATATCAAAACGTTTATTCCAACTCCGAGAGGCTTGCACCCGTCCATAAATGGATCGCTGGAGCTTGCACACTTTGTTAGCACCTTTCGGATCGACAAAACCTTCTGGTTGCATCATATACAACTCTTCTTCCAGAAATCCATTCAGGAATGCAGTTTTGACATCCATTTGCCAAATTTCATAATCATAAAATGTGGCAATTGCTAACATGATTCGGACAGACTTTTAAGCATCGATATGAATGAGAAAATCTCATTGTATTCAACACCTTGAACTTGTCGAAAACCTTTTCGACAATTCGAGCTTTGTAGATAGTAACACAACTATCAACGTCTGTCTTCCTCTTGAAGATCCATTTATTTAATATGGCTTGCCTTCATCGGGCAAGTCCACCAAAGTCCACACTTTGTTCTCATACATGGATCCCATCTCAGATTTCATGACCTTAAGCAATTTCACAGAATCTGGGCTCATCATCGCTTCCTCATAGTTCGTAGGTTCATCATGGTCTAGCAACATGACTTTCAGAATAGGATTACCGTACCACTCTGGTGCGGATCTTACTTTGGAAGACCTACAAGGTTCTGTAGTAACTTGATCTGAAGTTTCATGATCATCATCATTTGCTTCCTCACTAATTGGTGTAAGAATCACTAGAACTGATTTCTGTGATGAACTACTTTCCAATTCGGGAGAAGGTACAATTACCCCATCAAGCTCTATTTTCCTCCTACTCACTTCTTTCGAGAGAAACTCCTTCTCTAGAAAGGATCCATCTTAGCAACGAATATCTTGCTTTTGGATCTATGATAGAAGGTGTACCCAACAGTTTCCTTTGGGTATTCTGTGAAGACGCACTTCTGCGATTTGGGTTCGAGCTTATCAGGTTGAAACTTTTTCACATAATCATCGCAACCCCAAACTTTAAGAAACGACAACTTTGGTTTCTTGCCAAACCACAGTTCAAAAGGCGTCGTCTCAATGGATTTTGATGGTGCCCTATTTAAAGTGAATGCAGCTGTCTCTAAGGCATAACCCAAAAATGATAGTGGTAAATTGGTAGGATACATCATAGATCGCACCATATCCAATAAAGTACGGTTACGATGTTCGGACACACCATTACGCTATGGTGTTCCATGTGGCGTGAGCTATGAAACTATTCCACATTGTTTTTAAATGAAGGCCAAACTCATAACTCATATATTCTCCTCCACGATCATATAGTAGAAACTTTATTTTCTTGTTACGATGATTCTTCACTTCACTTTGAAATTCTTTGAACTTTTCAAATGTTTCAGACTTGTGCTTCATTAAGTAGATATACTCATATCTGCTCAAATCATCTGTGAAGGTCAGAAAATAACGATACCCGCCACAAGCATCAACACACATTGGAGCGCATACATCGATATGTATTATTTCCAACAAGTCAGTAGCTCGTTCCATTGTTCCGGAGAACGGAGTTTTAGTCATCTTGCCCAAAAGGCATGGTTCACAAGCATCAAATGATTCATAACCAAGTGATTCCAAAAGTCCATCTTTATGGAGTTTCTTCATGTGCTTTACACCGATATGACCCAAATGGCAGTGCCACAAATAAGTTGCACTATCATTATCAACTTTGCATCTTTTGACATCAATATTATGAATATGTGTATCACTACGATTGAGATCCAACAAACTATTTTCATTGGGTGTATGACCATCGAAGGTTTTATTCATGTAAACAGAACAACAATTATTCTCTGACTTTAAATGAATAAATATATTGCAATAAACATGATCAAATCATATTCATGCTCAACGCAAACACCAAATAATATTTATTTAGGTTTAACACTAATCCTGAAAGTACAGGGAGTGTGCGATGATGATCATATCAATCTTGGAACTACTTCCAACACACATCATCACTTCACCCTCAACTAGTCTCTGTTTATTCTGTAACTCCTGTTTCGAGTTACTAATTTTTTGTAACCGAACAAGTATCAAATACCCAGGGCTACTATAAACACTAGTAAGGTACACATCAATAACCTGTATATCAAATATACCCTTGTTCACTTTGCCATCCTTCTTATCCACCAAATATTCAGGGCATTTCCGCTTCCATGACCATTTCCTTTGCAGTAGAAGCACTCAGTTTCAGGCTTTAGTCTAGCTTTGGGCTTCTTCATGGAAGTGACAACTTGCTTTCCATTCTACATGAAGTTCCCTTTCTTTCCCTTTTCTTGAAACTAGTGGTCTTGTTAATCATCAACACTTGATGCTCTTTTCTTGATTTCTACCTTCGTCAATTTCAGTATCATGAATAGCTCGGGAATCGTTTTCGTCATCCCTTGCATACTATAGTTCATTACGAAGTTCCAGTAACTTGGTGATGGTGACTAGAGAACTCTGTCAATCACTATTTTATCTGGAAGATTAACTCCCACTTGATTCAAGCGATTGTAGTACTCAGACAATGTGAGCACATGCTCACTGCTTGAGCTATTCTACTCCATCTTTTAGCTATAGAACTTGTTGGAGATTTCATATCTCTCAACTTGGGTATTTGCTTGAAATATTAACTTCAACTCTTGGAACATCTCGTATGGTACATGATGTTCAAAACGTCTTTGAAGTCCCGATTCTAAGCCGTTAAGCATGGTGCACTAAACTATACAGTCCTCCATCATATTGAGCTAGCCAAACGTTCATAACGTATGCATCTGCTCCTGCAATAGGTCTGTCACCTAGCGGTGCATCAAGGACATGATTCTTCTGCAGCAATGAGAATAAACCTCATATCACGGACCTAGTCCGCATCATTGCTACTATCATCTTTCAACTTAGTTTTCTCTAGGAACACATATAAAACATAGGGAAGCAACAATGCAAGCTATTGATCTACAACATTATTTGCTAAATACTATCAGGACTAAGTTCATGATAAATTAAAGTTCAATTAATCACATTACTTAAGAACTCCCACTTAGATAGGACATCCCTCTAATCATCTAAGTGATCACGTGATCCAAATAAACTAACCATGTCCGATCATCACGTGAGATAGAGTAGTTTTCAATGGTGAACATCACTATGTTGATCATATCTACTATATGATTCACGCTCGACCTTTCGGTCTCAGTGTTCCGAGGCCATATCTGTATATGCTAGGCTCGTCAAGTTTAACCTGATTATTCCGCGTGTGCAACTGTTTTGCACCCATTGTTTTTGAATGTAGAGCCTATCACACCCGATCATCACGTGGTGTCTCAACACGAAGAACTTTCGCAACGTTGCATACTCAGGGAGAACACTTATACCTTGAAATTTAGTGAGAGATCATCTTATAATGCTACCGTCAATCAAAGCAAAATAAGATGCGTAAAGGATAAACATCACATGCAATCAATATAAGTGATATGATATGGACATCATCATCTTGTGCTTGTGATCTCCATCTTCGAAGCACCGTCATGATCACCATTGTCACCGGCGCGATACCTTGATCTCCATCATATCATCGTTGTCGTTTCGCCACCTATTGCTTCTACGACTATCACTACTGCTTAGTGATAAAGTAAAGCAATTACAGGGCGATTGCATTGCATACAATAAAGCGACAACCATATGACTCCTGCCAGTTGCTGATAACTGGGTTACAAAACATGATCATCTCATACAATAAAATATAGCATCACGTCTTGACCATATCACATCACAACATGCCCTGCAAAAACAAGTTAGACGTCCTCTACTTTGTTGTTGCAAGTTTTACGTGGCTGCTACGGGCTGAGCAAGAACCATTCTTACCTACGCATCAAAACCACAACGATAGTTCGTCAAGTTAGTGTTATTTTAACCTTATCAAGGACTGGGCGTAGCCACACTCGGTTCAACTAAAGTTGGAGAAACTGACACCCGCCAGCCACCTGTGTGCAAAGCACGTCGGTAGAACCAGTCTCGCGTAAGCGTACGCGTAATGTCGGTCTGGGCCGCTTCATCCAACAATACCGCCGAACCAAAGTATGACATGCTGGTAAGCAATATGACTTGTATCGTCCACAACTCACTTGTGTTCTACTCGTGCATATAACATCTACGCATAAAACCTGGCTCGGATGCCATTGTTGGGGAACGTAGTAATTTCAAAAAAATTCCTACGCACACGCAAGATCATGGTGATGCATAGCAACGAGAGGGGAGAGTGTTGTCCACGTACCCTCGTAGACCAAAAGCGGAAGCGTTAGCACAACACGGTTGATGTAGTCGTACGTATTCACGATCCGACCGCTCAAGTACCGAACGTACGACACCTCCGAGTTCAGCACACGTTCAGCTCGATGACGTCCCACGAACTCCGATCCAGCAGAGCTTTGCGGGAGAGTTCCGTCAGCACGGCGGCGTGATGACGTTGTTGATGATGCTACTGACGCAAGGTATCACCTAAGCACCGCTACGATATTACCGAGGTGGAATATGGTGGAGGGGGACACCGCACACGGCTAAGAGATCAATGATCAATTGTTGTGTCTCCAAGGGGAGCCCCACTCCCCGTATATAAAGGAGTGGAGGAGGGGGAGGGCCAGCCCTCTCTATGGCACGCCCTAGGGGAGTCCTACTCCCACCGGGAGTAGGATTCCCCCTTTCCTAGTAGAACTAGGAGCCCTTCCAAGTAGTAGGAGTAGGAGAGAAGGAAAGCGAAAAGAGAAGAGAAGGAAGGAGGGGGCGCCGCCCCTCCCCCTAGTCCAATTCGGACTAAGCCTTGGGGAGGGGGGGGCAGCCTCTCCTCTCTCTTTCCTCTAAAGCCCAATAAGGCCCATATACTCCCTGACGAATTCCCGTAACTCTCCGGTACTCCAAAAAATATCCGAATCACTCGGAACCTTTCCGAAGTCCAAATATAGTCGTCCAATATATCCATTTTTACGTCTTGACCATTTCGAGACTCCTCGTCATGTCCCCGATCTCATCCGGGACTCCAAACTACTTTCGGTACATCAAAACACATAAACTCATAATACCGATCGTCACCAAACTTTAAGCGTGCGGACCCTACGGGTTCGAGAACTATGTAGACATGACCGAGACACGTCTCCGGTCAATAACCAATAGCGGAACCTGGATGCTCATATTGGTTCCCACATATTCTACAAAGATCTTTATCGGTCAAACCACATAACAACATACGTTGTTCCCTTTATTATCGGTATGTTACTTGCCTGAGATTCGATCGTCGGTATCTCAATACCTAGCTCAATCTCGTTACCGGCAAGTCTCGTTACTCGTTCTGTAATGCATCATCCTGCAATTAACTCATTAGTCACATTGCTTGCAAGGCTTATAGTGATGTACATTACCGAGAGGGCCCAGAGATACCTCTTTGACAACCGGAGTGACAAATCCTAATCTCGATTCATGTCAACCCAACAAACACCATCGGAGACACCTGTAGAGCACCTTTATAATCACCCAATTACGTTGTGACGTTTGGTAGCACACAAAGTGTTCCTCCGGTATTCGGGAGTTGCATAATCTCATAGTCATAGGAACTTGTATAAGTCATGAAGAAAGCAGTAGCAATGAAACTAATGGGATCATAATGCTAAGCTAACGGATGGGTCATGTCCATCACATCATTCTCTTAATGATGTGATCCCGTTTATCAAATGACAACACATGTCTATGGTTAGAAAACATAACCATCTTTGATTAACGAGCTAGTCAAGTAGAGACATACTAGGGACTATAGGTTTTGTCTATGTTTTCACACATGTACTAAGTTTCCGGTTAATACAATTCTAGCATGAATAATAAACATTTATCATGGTATAAGGAAATAAATAATAACTTTATTATTGCCTCTAGGGCATATTTCCTTCACCTCCCCCCTGAAAACGACGGACGAGTCCGCTACCACCTTGGAGAGGTGGCCCAGAGGAACAACCTCAAGAGCAGAAAATGAGCAACTGGAAGAACTGCAAGGGATGTCGATCGTACCTGACTCGAGGTTTCGGGCCGCGGCCCGGATCTCAGCGCACTCGGGGATGGACGGCGCTGGGCCTCCAGCAGGGCGGTCCGTGTCGAGACAGGCACTATGGCGGGAGGCAGTCACCGGAGTCGACGAGGCCCGAGTTCGGCGTGCGTACGGCATCGTCCGGGGCGGGTGGGAGGCGACGGGGATGGCCACATCCGCAGCAACCCCCAGGGGCAGAGTGGTCGGAGAAGCAGTCGTCGAGGGCTCCAGGCAGGCGTCGAACCCTGGCAGGGCTGGGGAGAGCGGGTCCGGTGCCGGCGGGCGATCCTCCGGCGATGCCGAAACAGCGGCCTCTAGGGAGGTGGCAGCGGACAGCGCCGGTGCGCCCTCAGGGGAGCCGAGCAAAAGGGGCAAGAGTAAATGACAATATACAAGTCATGAAATTAGGTGAGGTTGAACGGGTCATTTTCTTTTGCGCTCAAAACCTGAGTTCTATCAAAAGATTGTGATTGGTCCAACAGGAAACTGGAGGTGCTCAATGAGTAGTAGCTGGTCAACTGCAACCAAAAGGTATCCATCTGCCCCAAGCTCGTAGAACTGCTCTCTTTAGGGTCGCGGTGGAGATGGGCAGTGATGGATGACGATTGTTGGGTGACTGCCAAAGCAAAAATAGTGTCGGGAAGAAAAAATAATTTAGGAGAATAGCTCTTTCCCCCCACAAATTTGATCATGGAGAGGCAAGTTTGAAGGAAGGGCCGGAAGGGGCTTAACCCCTCAAATTTAGGGAGTTAAAGAGATTTGATGGGAGAGCTAGAGATGCTTTTATGCTTCAAAATATGTGACTCAGATCACCGACACGATCATGTTGGTGCCGTGACTCCTACAAATCTGGAGTTTGAAAATTCCAGAATCTACAGGGTGATGGTTGTGCCACAGTCCCCCTTCACATCTCTTTTCTTGAACAATTACAAGGAGCTCTGCATTCAAGGGGAAGTTGAGAGTTTAACTACAGATTGCCCATGCTCTGACACAACTGAGTCTATATTTCACTTGTTTGTACTGTTCCTTATCCGATAAGAGGTTATAAGGATTAAACAACAACAAAATGTCACAAGTTTCTGCAGTTCTTAATAGAAGTCCTATTAGAAAAACAAACCGAGACAACATAATCACACAAATCTTATTCCATTGCCACTGTTTTATCTGACACCAAAAAAAACTAAGCATGAAATTTGCGGGGACACACGAAGACATCCATGAATCTCGGGGCATGGACATCGATCATGGTGATGGAGTGGGAGCAGGACCTCCTGCTCCACGGATGGCGACAATGGGACTACGCACAACATGCTTCTTCGACACCCAGCTCAAGCTTCCCTCCACAAAGGTTTCTGATGCACCCACGCCTTGGCAGATCACTGTCACGCTGAACGTCTTCTTTTCTCCAGCCTTGGAGAACACCAGTGTCTCTGGGGAGACATGCACTGTCATAGAGCTTGGCGAGTTTACCTTAGCAGCGTACGTAGAATCTGCCGGCCCAACGTTCGTCACCGTCCGGGTCATGGTGAACAGCGTTGATGCCAGCGGCACAGTTAGAGTAGGGTAGTTGAGCTGAACATCCTTGACCTTGGGTAGCTTCGCGCAGGTCAAGCTTGAGTTGCATACGATGGTCACCAAGCCTTCCTCGCCAAGGAGCCAGCAGATGTAGCCTGCATAGTCTGTTACACTGAGGTCGTACACCAAACCGGGGTCAGCAGCCCTCGCCGGGTTCACATGGCCGGCGCCTCTATCGTACGCACTGGCTTTATCATGCCTCTCGTTCAAGATCGAGCCGCCGATGTTGTTCATGGTGTCCGACGTTGTCAGGATGGCCGACTTGATGGCAGCCGGTGACCAGTCGGGATGCAAGCTTTTGATAAGCGCCGCGACACCACTGACATGTGGCGTTGCCATGGACGTCCCCGATATGATATTGAAAGGGGGACTTGGCCACGCCGCAAGGATGTTGAGCCCGGGCGCAAGAATGTCTGGCTTGAGCACACCAGGAGCGACGGAGCTTGGACCCCGGGAAGAGAACGACGCCACGACCGGGTTCGGACGAACACCCAACACTGTGTTGTTATATGTGAAAGTGGCAACGGCGTCGTTCGATGATGACTTCATGTAAGCTGCGAGGGCGATGCCGTCGGCGGAGGTCACCTGCACCACTCTCGCCTCGTCAAAATCCTGAAGAATAATGGTGTAGCCGGTGGCTTTGTCATTGAAAAGAACCACGCCAGCCGCACCATGACCCATTAGCCTCGAAATGTCAGAATAGCGAGCCATGGGTGTTGTGGACTGACAAACAATTATTTTCCCGGCAACTGAACCGTAATACGCATTCTGGCAGAAATGATGTTCCTCGGAGTAGAAGAGAGGGTATGGC
Source organism: Triticum dicoccoides (assembly GCF_002162155.2). Taxonomy (NCBI): domain Eukaryota; kingdom Viridiplantae; phylum Streptophyta; class Magnoliopsida; order Poales; family Poaceae; genus Triticum; species Triticum dicoccoides. The sequence goes on from NC_041383.1 coordinate 98,233,929, forward strand.
TTTGAGGTTGGCTTTATTGCCGGGGTAAATGCTTCTCCGTCCATGCGCTTGCCGTTGCCGAGATGCACGCCAGCGTCGAATCTCCGGTCCACTGAGCCAGCGGCAACCGTGAGCAACCACGGTGCAGTGTTGGAGACCGACCGTGGAGTGGGACCTTTGTTGCCAGCCGCGCACACCACAGTGATGCCCTTGGATATAGCACTGAACGCGCCGATGGCTATGGGGTCCTTATTGAAGCTGACACCGGTGAGGCTACTGAGAGATAGCGAGAGCACGTCCACCCCATCCTTGATGGCCGCATCGAGGCCGGCCACTACGGCGGATTCTTCGCATCCCTCGGCGGTGCACACCTTGTACATGGCGATGTGGGCACCTGGAGCAATTCCGGAAGCAGTGCCCGTGCCCACGCCATGGTCTGACGCATCGGTGACGAAGTTGCCGGCGGCAGTGGACGAGGTATGTGTTCCGTGCCCCACATAATCGTACGAATCGTTATCTCCAGTAAATGAGTTGGCACCGATGAGCTTGTTGTTGCACCTGACTGCCTTGCACGGGCTCTTCCACCTTGTCGGGGGTGATTGGACACCATGATCATCGAACGAAGGATGTGTTGCATAGATCCCGGTGTCGAGCAGCCCGATGATCACCCCCTTCCCGTAGCCTACGTCGCTCCAAAATCCGGTGCCATTCCTGAGCCCGAGGAACTCCGGTGTGTGCGTGGTCATGAGATGCAGCGTCCGATCTGGGAACGCACGCACGAACCCCAGCTTCTTGGCGGTCGCGTCGAGCTCAGCCTCTGTGAGCCTCGCCGCAAAACCGCAGAACACCTCGATGTAGGAGTGGAGGAGACGGGGCTCCCTAGATTCGCCGATGTGTGAGCTCGGCAAGAAAGTCTCATACCACCGACGATGCCCCTCTTCGTTGGTACCCGAGGGAGGTGGCTTGACGAGCACAATGTAAGTGTGGTAGGCAGATGTCTGTGTAACACCCTCATGTACCCTTGCAGCAGATGGACTGACATAGCACAGTGATGGTGTAGGAGAGAAGGTGGCGAGCAAGAGAAGTGGTAGTAGTATGAGATTTGTCAAGGACGCCATTGCTGAAGCTAGGCACACCTACACAACTGAGGAAGACGATGGCGATGGAGTGTCTGTCCGGCCAGCACCCGGTGTTCCTCATTTATACATCACGAATGATCAATGTGCTGCAACTTTCATGATGCAGATGTTAATCCCTTGAATATCTTGCAGTAGTAAAGCATACAGTAGCTTTAATATGTGCGTGCTGATACACAAATATACGAAATCAATGCACTACTATCGTTTTTCTATCCCCTGCATGAATCATATATATTACAATATGAGCAGAAATTTAAGAAAAACAATGACTCAAATTTAATAATAGATTACCACATGTTTATGATCAGTACTAGTAGTGTATCTACAGAGTTTATGTTGTGGGATATGTGGGGGTAAATGCATGATTTTTTTCGATTTTCGGCATGATCTTGAAGATTATTTCGTGTGGACGCATTTGGACTATTGATTTAAATTGGAAGATAATTCAGGATTCAAAACTAACAGCTGGTGGTTTGTCATGATGTGTTATATATTGTCTGATAAATGATAATATCGAAGTGAAGGTGATGTGTTATATATCATCTCATAAATGACAATATCAAAGTGACGAGAGATCAGACGATATGTTATATATCGCCTCATAAATGACAATATCGCTACAGATTTAATCTGCTTAACTAGCACTCCCTCGGTTCCTAAATACTCCCTCCGTCCCAAAATTCTTGTTTTAGACTTGATACATCCGTATCTAGACAAATCTAAGACAAGAATTTTGGGACGGAGGGAGTATTTGTCTTTTTAGAGATTTTAAATGGACTACCACGTACGGATGTATAGAATATAGATTCACTCATTTTGCTCCGTATGTAGTCACTTGTTGAAATTTCTAGAAAGACAAATATTTAGGAACGGAGGGAGTATGATCAAGTGGCATTGTACACTAGGTATTAAGGACCCTTCACTCAATCCATCATAATAACGATCCATAATCTGTTTATGTTTTGCGATTCCAATTGTTTACCCTCTAATTCTAATAGACTGTGTTACTACTGTGAATTATTTAAGATTCAATCAGCTCCTCTTCTTTCGAGGAGCATAGCTGATCCTGAACTCTTTATTTATTCATGTCGAAAATGCAGAAACATAAACTTTGTCCTAGCCAATGGCCTTGGGCATGAGGCCGGGAAGATGAGCTTACCAATTACCATAACGTGGTTCCTGACATAAACAGACACTACCGGACATTCACCATCTCCGTCTGATCGAAGTAAGCCGTCACCGAAAGATGCTTGTGGAGATTCATAGTACACATTCAGAGTTGGAGCCGTCACCATACGATACGGCACCGGCTGGTTGGGCACGGAACTCTTGATGGGGTTAGCCCACTATATATAAGCTCTTTTTCTTTACAGATCACTTGACAATGGCAAACAATGTGTCTCGGTTAGTTGCTAAACAACAAATCTGGATATGCTCCACAATAACATCAGCCAGTTTTTCAGCCCCGAAATTTTCAAAGTTAGATTGATACTGCAAGAACGAGATACAAAAGAGCAGCAGGAGTATATAGCAAATTAACGTCCCAAGCAGCCAGTTTTGTTTGCATTGTTCCTTATTCGACAAAAGGTCACAAGAATTGAACAACTCTAGAAAGGTTACAAGTTTCTGCAGTTCTTAGTAAAACTTACATTAAAAAAAACATACTGAGACGACACATATCTTGTTGCATTACCACTACTTTATCTGACAAAAACATCCATCAGTAATGGAGCAGGGCAGGACCTCCTGCTCCACGGATGGCGACAATGAGTGTGCACAACATGCTTCTTCGACACCCAGCTCAAGCTAAGATTTCTGGTGCACCCACGCCTTGGCAGTTCACAGACACCCTGAACGTCTTCTTTTCTCCAGCCTTGGCGAGGCGGACCGGTGGCGGCGTCAACGGGAGGCAGGGGAACCCTAATCGCCTATGTGCGCGAGTTGTACAAGAGGCGCTTAAGATTGTCCTCTGTGCTAATACCCATGTGGGAGACGGGAGACCAGACATGCGCATGCTGATACGCAATTATCTGGCCTGGAACGATAAGGAAATATCGATCCACTGAGATCGCTTTTCTATGAAAGACTCAAATTTAACATGATATAGATCAATGCCCGTGATATATAGTATAGGTATCATGTCATAAATGTCAATGTAGTAATAGTGATAGAAATGAGATCAGGTGAGGTCGAACTGATCACCAAATTGAAACGGCTATTTTCAGCGCCTCTTCTTGGTGAGAATGTGCTAAAGACTAATGATCTATTAGTGTATTATTACTGATGATTGAGTGGCATTTTATTGGCCTTATTAGTGGATTAGTTGTAAAGTGGATGGATGTTCAGTTTCTACTACTTGCTGCCTTCTTAATACATATATTTATGCAGTCCTGTTGTGTGTGGTTCAGCAATGTAGAGGTATCATCTACGTTGAAGGCAATTTAGTCAATTCAAACCAGTTACCGTGAAATCTTTGATGAGTGGTATCTAACCACTATGCAGGACTAGTCCTGAACCCTATTTGTGTCAAACATACAAGAATAGAAACTCGTCCCGGCCAATAGATTTAGTCCATTCTATCCGCTCAAACATTCAAGCGGTCCGAATACTAGTTTTGCTGACATGGATCCAAATCAGCATGTCATTTTGGGATGTGACAAGCCACTTGAGAAAATTTTGCCGCATCAGCCCATCTTTCTCCCTGTCAAATGTTTGGGTTGAAGCACAAGTTCAGAAAATCGGTAGAAACTTGATTTTAGCCAAAGCTGAAAGTCGGAAAGGTGTCAAATAGGAAGTTTTTGGTTCAGTTTGAAAATTCAAGAGCCTACAGTGTGATGGTTGTGCCTCAGCAGTCAATCCCCTCCCCCCACCTCCCCTCTCACATCTGTTTTCTCGAACAATTACAAAGAGCTCTGCATTCAAAAGGAAGTTGAGAGTTTAACTAGAGATTGTCCATGCTCTGACACACACAACTGAATCTATATTTCACTTGTTTGTACTGTTCCTTATCCGACAAGCGGTAATAAGGATTAAACAACAACAGAATGTCACAAGTTTCTGCAGTTCTTAGTAAGACTTTTATTAGGAAAACAAACTGAGACGACACAATCACACAAATCTTATTCCATTGCCATGTTTGATCTGACACACAAAAAAACACTAAGCCTGAAATCTCAGGGCATGGACATCGTTCATGGTGATGGAGCGGGAGCAGGACCTCCTGCTCCAGGGATAGCCACAATGGGACTGCGCACAACATGCTTCTTTGACACCCAGCTCAAGCTTCCCTCCACAAAGATTTCCGATGCACCCACGCCTTGGCAGATCACTGTCACGCTGAACGTCTTCTTTTCTCCAGCCATGGAGAACACCAGTGTCTCTGGGGAGACGCGCACTTTCATAGAGCTTGGTGAGTCTACCTTGGCGGCGTAAGTAGAATGTGCCGGCCCGACGTTCGTCATTGTCCGGGTCACGGTGAAAGGCGTTGATGCTAGCGGCACAGTTAGAGTAGGGTAGTTGAGCTGAACGTCCTTGACCTTGGGCAGCTTCGCGCAGGTCAAGCTCGAGTTGCGTACAATGGTCCGCAAGCCTTCGTCGCCGAAGAGCCAGCAGATGTAGCCTGCATAGTCAGTCGCGCCGAGGTCGTACACCAGACCAGGGTCGGCGGCTCTCGCGGGATTCACATGGCCGGCGCCTCTATCGTAGGCACTGGCTTTACCATGCCTCTCATTCAAGATCGAGCCGCCGATGTTGTTTGTGGTGTCTGACGTTGTCAGGATGGCCGACTTGATGGCAGCCGGTGACCAGTTGGGATGCAAGCTTTTGATGAGCGCTGCCACGCCGCTGATGTGTGGTGTTGCCATGGACGTACCTGATACAATTTTGAAAGAAGGCCCTCGCCACGCCGCAAGGATGTTGAGCCCTGGCGCAAGAATGTCTGGCTTGAGCACGCCGCGGGCGATAGAGCTTGGACCCCTGGAAGAGAATGACGCCACGACCGGGCTCGAACGGACACCCAACACTGTGTTGTTGCATGTGAAAGTGGCCACGGCGTTCGCTGCTGACTTTACATAAGCCGCAATGGTGATGCCGTCGGCGGAGGTCACCTGCACCACTCTCGCCTTGTAGTTGTGAAGAACAATGGTGTAACCGGTGGCTTCGTTATTGAAAAGCACCACGCCAGCCGCACCGGCAACCATGAGCCTCTCAATGTCAAAATACTGAGTCATTGGTGTCGTGGCCTGGCAAACAATTACTTTCCCAGCAACGGAACCGTGATCCTCATTCTGGCAGAAACGATGTTCCTCGGAGTAGAGGAGAGGGTATGGCTTTGAGGTTGGCTTTGTCACCTGGGCAAGTGCTTCTCCGTCAATGTGCTTGCCGTTGCCGAGATGCACACCAGCATCGAACCTCCGGTCCACCGAGCCGGCGGCGACCGTGAGCAACCACGGCGCATCATTTGTGATCGATTGTGGAATGGGACCTCTGTTGCCAGCGGCACACACCACAATGATGCCCTTCGATATTGCGCTGAATGCACCGATGGCGATGGGGTCATTTCTGAAGCTGACACTGGTTCTGCTACCGAGAGACAGCGAGAGGACGTCCACCCCATCCTTGATGGCCGCATCCATGCCAGCCACTACGGCGGATTCTTCGCAGCCCTCGGCGGTGCACACCTTGTACATCGCGATGTGGGCACCTGGAGCAATTCCAGAAGCAGTGCCCATGCCCACTCCATGGTCCGACGCACCAGTGACGAAGTTCCCGGCAGCAGTGGATGAGGTGTGTGTTCCATGCCCGTCATAATCGTATGAGCCATCATCTCCAACAAGTGATTTGGCACCGATGAGCTTGTTGTTGCACCTGACCGCCTTGCATGAGCCCTTCCACTTCATCGGGGGTGGTGGGACACCATGATCGTCGAACGAAGAGTGTGATGCATAGATCCCGGTGTCGAGTAGCCCGACAATCACTCCCTTCCCGTAGCCTGCATTGCTCCAAAACCCGGTGCCATTCTTCAGCCCGAGGAACTCCGGTGTGTGTGTGGTCATGAGTTGCAGCATTCGGTCTGGGAACGCGCGCACAAACCTGGGATTCTTGGCGACCGCATCAAGCTCAGCCTCTGTGAGCTTCGCCGTGAAGCCACTAAACACCTCGGTGTAGGAGTGGAGGAGACGTGGCTCCCCAGATTCACCGATGTGTGAGCTCGGCAAGAAAGTTTGGTACCACCGACGATGCCCCTCTTCATCGGCACCTGGGGGAGGTGGCTCAACGAGCACAATGTAAGTGCGGTAAGCAGATGTTTGTGTAGCACTCTGGTGTACCCTTGCAGCATATGGACTAACATAGCACAGTGAAGGTGTAGGAGAGAAGTTGGCGAGCAAGAGAAGTGGTAGTAGTATGAGATTTGTCAGGAATAATGCCATTGCTGAAGCTAGGCACACCTACACGACCGAGGAAGAAGATGGCGATGGAGGGTCTGTCCAGCCAGTTCCCGGTGGTCTTCATTTATATAGCATGAATGATTAATGTGATGCAACTTTAATGCTGCAAAAATCAATCCCATGGATATCTAGCGCATGCAAGAGCTTACAACTGCTTTACTTTGTGTGATAAATGCAGTACTATTAAAGCATACAATATCTTTAATACGCGTGTGCTGAGACGCAAATATACTATATGGGAACAATGAAGAAAAATCAATGCAGCATGATCCTTTTTCTATCTCGTGCATGAATCATATACTACAATATGAGCGGAAATGAAAGGAAATCAATGAATCAAATTTAATACGAGTATCATATATCTATATATATATAGAGAGAGAGAGAGAGACTAGTACCCACGTTTATTATGATCAGTATAGTGTATCTTCAGAGTTATGATGTGGGATATGTGGGGGAAATACACGATCTTTTTCGATTTTCTGAATGATCTTAAGAATTATTTCGCGTGGACACGTGTGCACTATTGGTTTAGATTGGAAGGTAATGAAGGATCCAAAATCAACAATTGTTTGTTTGACATGATGTCTCATATATTATTGTCTCATATAAATGAAAATATCGAAGTGATGAGATCTGGTGATATGTTATAGTTCTACTATATCATCTCATAAATGACAATATCACCACAGATTTATTCTGCTTAACTAGTGTGATCAATCGATATTGTACTCTCAGTATCAAGGGCCCTTCTCTCAAATCCATCATAATAAAGATCCAATAATCTGTTTATGTTTTGGGCTGTTTACCCTATAATAAACTGTGTTCCTACTGTAAATCCATCTTTGAGATTCGTGGTATCTAACTACAGTACTATGCAGGACCATAGCTGGCCCTGAACTCTTTATTCATGTCGAAAATGCAAGAACAGAAATTTGCCCTGGCCATGGGCCTTAGGCGCATGACCCAGGAAGATGAACTTACCATATCGTGGTTCCTGGCAATCAAGTGAACCACCACTTGCAGATTCAGAGTACACATTCAGAGTTGGCCGCCAAACTCTCGAATATAGTTTATTCAAGAATTCAGACATGCCAATGCGATAAAAGAATGGAATCCTAGAATTCTTATTCGAGAAATTTTGGGTCCTTACGCGCATATAACCAATTAAGTCCCAATATACATACGTCTCTTACTCATATGGATATATGGGTAAACAGAAGAAAAAAAGGATAAATCATCTAGACATGGCCTGAGAGCAGACTATTAGACCATCTCTAGCCATTTCCCTAAAATTAAACTCCTCAAACGGTCCATCCAAACATGACTCCTCAAATTTGATATGCGCACAACAACAACTTTCTAGCCAGTAGATGATATGCATAAGTAATTTGTTCATGTCGAAAATGCAAGAACAGAAATTTGCCGTGGCCATGGGCCTTAGGCATGACCCAGGAAGATCAACTTACCATATCGTGGTTCCTGGCAATCAAGTGAACAACCAGACATTCACCATCTCCGTCTGATTAAAGTAAGCAGTCACAATAAGATCCTCGTGCCGCAGATTTAGAGTACACATTCAGAGTTGGGCGCCAAACTCTGGATGGATTGAGTTATTGGCAGCACTCCTACTATACATAAGCTGCTCCCTCTTCTTTACAAGTCACTTGACAGTACCAAAAGTTGTGTCTCAATTAGTTGCTCAACAGTAAATCTGGATAACAGCTGGATATGCTCCACAGTAACATGAGCCAGTTTCTCTGCCCAGAGAGATTACTGAAAATTGGTTAGATTGTGCAACGACCTGGGCCTTGCCGTGCCTTGAGTGGGTGGATGGCCATTGGGCCGGCCTAGTGCGGCCTGTAATGGAACCGTTATATAGCTAGTGTGTGGAGGGGAAAAAGACAACTGGCATTGTAAACATTATTCTCTGAAATACAATCCTTCCTCTCTGCTTCTTCTTCCTTCCCACGCGCTTTCCTTCTGCCTCTCGTTACCACATCCTGGCGTGACGCAAGGAGTTGCTGCGATCCCGTAGCATCTGGTATTCAGAGCCGTGTATCGATCCGCTTCCTCTTTTTCCCCAATAATTTTCATCCACATCTCGCGATCAATCCGTCGATTAACTCCTAATTCCAGGCAAGGGTGCGGATCCCCTCGGGTGATTCCGCGCAAAACACCTCGGTGTACCTGCGTTTGGTTGAGTAGATCGACCGAATCCGACGGCGCGGTCCACCAAGCCGACGATCTCTGCTCGTATGGCGGCAGCGGAGCTCTCCCTGGCGGATCTGCAGAAGCTGGTGCAGGACACGATCCAGCAGAGCAAGGCGGTGTCCGAAGCTGGGGCGGCCACGGCGAAACGCGTCAACGAGATCCAGGACTCGCTTGACAAGTATGCCGCCTCTTCTGCCAAGGCCTTCGATGCGCTGGCACCAATATTGGCTAGCACAGACGACCACCGCGTCGATGGGACGCACTGAAGCGACTCTCGGCAGGGTTCTCATCGCCAACAATTCACTAGATGCAGCGATGGCTGAGATGAAGCAGGCGTTGGATGGTGTTGTGCGCCGTGTGGATCAACTCGAGCATGCACCTCCGCCGGGACAAGTGCAGCCACAGCCGCAGCAACGATCCTCCACAGTCCGCGCTAAAGGGCAGAGCAGTCTCCAGGCGCCGCAGGCTGCAGAGTACCGCGGACCTCGTCAGAATCGGCAGTCGGCAACGCTGGGTGAGCAAAATCAGTCTCCGTTTCATACTGCTGAAGTTTTTTCGGATGAGGATTCAGACTTGTCACCAGCTCATACTCATCGAGCACATCACAGTCAGTACAAACCAAGGATTCCTCACTCCGATTTTCCCAAGTTTGATGGGGAGGACCCCAAGTGGTGGAAGCAGCAGTGTGAAAAATATTTCCGCATGTATAAGGTCCAACAGGAGCTATGGGTTGATTTTGCCACAATGCACTTCGCAGGCAATGCAGCTCTCTGGCTTCAGACATACGAAGCCATGCACACGATCGACAGTTGGGCAGCGCTGTGCGTAGCAGTGTTTGCGAAGTTTAACAGAAATAAATATACCAGAGCGATTGATGTGTTCTTTGCGTTGAAGCAGACTGAAACGGTGGATGAATATGCCCATGTGTTCGAGGAGCAGATGCACAAGCTGTTGGTATACAATCACTCCTATGATGAAACATTCTTCATCAATCGCTTTGTACAAGGACTGAAACCATCCATCAGAGCACCAGTCAAGTTACAACAAGCAACTTCAGTCGATATAGCTTACTCCTTAGCTCAAACACAAGAAGCACTGCTCGCAGAGGACACCACAAAATACAGCAAGAAATGGGAGCCACGCTTCAGCTCCAGGCCATATATACATCAAGGGTTAATAGGTTCTTCACCAGCGGACAAAAGATCTGAAGAGCAACCATGGATATCAGATAAAGTGGACAATCTCAGGGCTCAGCGCAGAGCAAGAGGAGAATGCTTCAAGTGTGGAGAAAAATATGGGCCAAGTCACAAATGCCCCAGTAAAGTGCAGTTACATGTCATGGAGGAACTATGGGATGCTCTGCAGTCATAAGATTCGGCTGTTAGTGACTCTGACAGTGAACAGCAACCAACTGAACCAACTGACAAAGAGAGCGATGACTGTATGAAACTATCTGTGCAAGCAGCTACGGGAACATCTTCTAAGGAAAGTATCAAATTACAGGGCATGGTGGGGAAACGCCAACTGCTGATCCTGGTAGATTCTGGGAGTTCGACTAATTTTATTAGAGTAGATTTGGCCAAGGAACTACAATGTTCAACAAAAGATATTCCTGCAGCAACTGTTACTGTTGCCAATGGGGGTACTCTGCCCTGTACTACACAAGTGCCTAATTTACAGTGGTTTTGTCAGGGTCAAACGTTCAATACTCAGCTGAAGGTTCTACCACTGGGCACTTATGACATCATACTGGGCATGCAGTGGCTTGAAACTATGAGCCCTATGTGGGTGGATTGGAGGAAAAAAATCATGAGGTTCAAATATCAAGGAACAAGAATAACACTTCGAGGTGTTAAAGACCAACCCAATGCATGTAAGGCCATCTCTGGGAAACACTTGCAAGGACTACTAAACACTGGAGCAGTTGAACAGGTTATTCATCTCTGCCATATGGCAGAAAGACCTATGTCAGAAACTGATATACCACCCACAGTGCAACCTCTGATCAACAGACACAAACAGCTGTTCAATACCCCTACTACCCTGCCACCTCACAGAGAATTTGACCACCATATACCTCTCATACCTGGAACAAAACCTGTGAATGTGAAACCTTATAGATATAATCCAATGCAGAAACAAGAGATTGAACAGCAAGTAGCTACTATGCTTCAACAAGGAGTGGTTCAACACAGCTGCAGCTCTTTTGCCTCCCCTGTTCTGTTGGTCAGAAAGAAGGATGGCACCTGGAGATTTTGTGTGGATTATAGGATGTTAAACTCGGTCACAGTTCAACACAAATATCCCATGCCTATAGTAGAAGAGCTACTGGATGAATTAGCAGGAGCCAAATACTTTACCAAATTGGATTTGAGATCAGGATACCATCAAATCAGGTTAATAGCAGGTGAGGAGCATAAAACAACATTTAAAACTCACCATGGCTTATATGAATTCAAGGTTATGCCCTTTGGGCTGACTAATGCACCTGCAACATTCCAAGCTGCAATGAACATCCTGTTTGCAGTGCTACTAAGGAAATGTGTGTTAGTCTTTATGGATGACATCCTCATCTACAGTAAAACTCTAGAGGAGCACCTCCAACATCTGGAGCAAGTCTTTAAAATTCTGCAAGAAAATCAACTGTATGTGAAGATCAGCAAGTGTTCTTTTGCCCAACAAGAACTAGAATACTTGGGACATGTCATAAGTGGAGCTGGAGTTCAGACTGACCCAGCTAAAATTGCAGCAGTTCAGAACTGACCTGTACCAACCAATGTCAAGCAAGTGAGAGGATTTTTGGGACTCACAGGTTATTACAGGAAGTTTATCAAAAACTATGGGATTATCAGCAGAACTCTCTCTGACTTGTTGAAGAAGGATGTGATATTCCAGTGGACACCCACTACAGAAGCTGCCTTTCAAAGCCTTAAAACTGCTCTAGCTCAAGCCCCAGTTCTAGCTCTACCTGATTTCAAGAAAACATTTGTCATTGAGACAGATGCTAGTAACAGTGGCATTGGAGCAGTACTCATGCAGGAAGGACACCCTATCTCCTACCTGAGCAAAGCATTGGGACCTAAAGCTCAAGCTCTGTCCACATATGAGAAGGAATGTTTGGCTTTCATCCTGGCAGTGGATAAGTGGAGAAGTTACTTATAGCATGCCCCCTTTACACTGTCAACAGATCACAGGAGTCTGACACATCTGCAAGATCAGAAAATCACTAGTCCTATGCAGCAGAAAGCTCTCTTAAAGCTGCTTGGACTAAGATACACCATCACATATAAAAAAGGTCAGGATAATACAGCTGCTGATGCATTGTCCAGATCACCTGCTCCTGTTGAACTACATACCATATCATTCTGCACACCTAAATGGTTGAGTCTGGTAGCTGAAGGATATCAGCAACACCAAGAAGATAAGCAATTGTTACAAGAATTGGCGCTGAATGGCTCTAATGACAAAGGATATGTGCTACACCAAGGGATCATCAGATATAAAGACAGAGTATGGCTGGGTCACAACACTGAAGCTCATCAGGCTATTATGTTGTCTCTACACTCTAGTGGAGTGGGGGGTCATTCTGGATTTCAAGGAACATATCAGAGAATTAAGGCACTGTTTGCTTGGCCAGCTATGAAACAAGACATTCAGAATTATGTGAAGGAATGCACTGTATGTCAACAAGCCAAAGCTGAGCATGTCAAAAAACCTGGACTGCTCAGTCCTTTGCCAGTCCCTAAAGAAGCTTGGAACATGGTCACCATGGATTTCATTGGTGGTCTTCCCAAGAGCAAACACTTTGACACTGTACTGGTGGTCATTGACAAATTCAGCAAATACGCTCACTTCATTCCGTTGTCACACCCATTCACTGCTCTCCAGGTGGCCCAACTGTACATGGATCATGTGTATAAACTGCATGGCCTTCCTCAAGTAGTGGTAACGGACAGAGATCCTATCTTCACAAGCACGTTGTGGCAAGAGTTATGCAAGCTTTCTAACACGAAAATGAACATGAGTTCTGCTAGTCACCCAGAAACTGATGGTCAATCAGAGAAGCTCAACCAGTGCCTGGAAACATTCCTGAGATGCATGGTACACTCGGCTCCCAAGAAATGGGCATACTGGCTGCCTCAAGCCGAGTACTGGTACAATACAAACTATCACTCAGCTCTAGGACATACACCGTTCCAAGTATTATATGGCTATCAACCCAGACATTTGGGCATTTCAAATCTACAGAGTTCTCTATCTTCAGATCTCTCCGGCTGGCTGGCTGAATGTACAATGATGCAAGGATTAATTCGAGAACACCTCCTCCGAGCACAACATAGGATGAAAGCGCAAGAGGATAAACACAGGTCTAACCGGCAATTTACAGTGGGCGATTGGGTCTATCTGAAACTGCAACCGTATGTTCAGCAATCAGTGGTGAGACGCTCCAACCATAAGCTCGGATTCAAGTACTTTGGACCCTACCAGATCGTGGAAAAGATTGGAACTGTGGCCTACCGACTGGATCTTCCAGCATCAAGCAAAATCCATCCTGTAGTTCATGTGTCTCTGCTGAAGGCGGCCAAGCCCCCAGACCAGACTGCAGTACAGACAGAGACGCTGGATGCAGTACTTCTGTCAACGGCTAGGACACCGGCACAGGTATTGCAATCCCGTTTGGTGCAGGTTGGTGGACACACGCGACAGCAACTGAAGATTGCATGGAGAGGCCTTCCTGTGTCCATGGCAACTTGGGAATGGGCGTCAGATGTGGCACGAACGACAACAGCGTGATGGTGAACAGTCCGAGGGCGTCCTGTTGCTTAAGGGGAGGGGCATGCAACGACCTGGGCCTTGCCGTGCCTTGAGTGGGTGGATGGCCGTTGGGCCGGCCTAGTGCGGCCTGTAATGGAACCGTTATATAGCTAGCGAGTGGAGGGGAGAAAGACAACTGGCATTGTAAACATTATTCTCTGAAATACAATCCTTCCTCTCTGCTTCTTCTTCCTCCCCACGCGCTTTCTTTCTGCCTCTCGTTACCACATCCTGGCGTGACGCGAGGAGTTGCTGCGATCCCGTAGCAGATTGCTGATGCGAAAACGAGATACGAAAGAGCAGCATGAATATATAGCAAGTTAATTCCTAATATATCGAAATAAAGAATGCCACTTGTTGATGATTTTGCCGGCATCCAACTGTTCTCAAATTAGTTTATTCAAGAATTCAAACATGCCAATGCTATAAAAGAATGGAATCCTAGAATTCTTATTCAAGAAATTTTGGGCCCTTACGCGCATATAACAAATTAAGTCCCAATATACATACTTCTCTTACCCATATGGATATATGGGTAAACAGAAAAAAGGATAAATCATCTAGACATGGCCTGAGAGCAGACTATTAGACCATCTCTAGCCTTTCCCTAAAATTTAACTCCTCAAACAATGACCCATCAAAACATATAACTCCTCAAATTTGATATGCGCACAACAACTTTCTGGCCAGTAGATGATATGCATAAGTAATTTGAAAAGGACTCATCAAGCGTGAAGAATGCATGCATGAAAGAAAGCAGTCAAGAAAGTCAGCAAAATTCGTCCTCCACGGACCGCTGTTTGGATCGAATTATCTCGCCACCAGGAAGCTGGAGGTGCTCAATATAATTAGTAGCTTGTCGACTGCAACCAAAAGGTATCCATCTGCCCCAGGCTCATGGAACTGCTCTCTTTAGGGCCGGGAGGGGCCACATAGGGTTGTGGTGGATGGCATAGAGGGTATGGCGCCACCAGCATGGAGATGGACAGTGATGGACGGCGGTTGTTGGGTGATTGCCAAAGGAAAAATAGTGTCGGGAAGGAAAAAGAATTCAGGAGAATAGCTCTTTTTCCCACAAATTTGAGCATGGAGAGGCAAGTTTGAGGGAAGGGCCGGAAGGGGTTTAACCCCTCAAATTAGGGAGTTAGAAGAGATTTGATGGGAGAGCCTACTAGAGATGCTCTTATATATGCCTCAAAATATGTGAATCAGAGCACCGACAAGATCATGTTGGTGCCGTGAGTCCCACAAAATCTGGATTTATGCTTAACCATACGGACACCAGGTGACCCGTTGCCGTTCCCATTGACACTGCCTTTGCATTCGCCATTGTCATTATTGCCGTTCCCATTGTTGTTGCCTTTGAAAGCACCGTCATCGTTGTCATTCCCATTGCCGTTGCTGGGTAACACTATCTCAATGCCAGTGAAGACAGCCAATATGTCATCAACCAACCAGAGGCCGCAGCGGCAATCGTAGTCCTTAGTTTCGAAGAAGTTGGTGACGCAAAATCTGCCGGAACCGAGGCGGACCACTTTGGCGGGGCGGTAGTGCGGGTACCATCCCTCTGGCACGTCGGTGTCCGCCCAGATTCGTGTGTGCTCCGGCAGCGGCTCCTCCCCTCTAACAACGCCGGAGATGTCTGCGGCGCACGGGATGTGGAAGTTGCTGTGAGAGACGCCAAACCAGAGGCCGAGCCCTGGGTCATGCTCTGCCTTGCCGTGGAACGGCATGAGCCAATCGCCAGCCTTGCTCCACTCGCGAGTCACCGTGTCGAAGCAATAGGTGCCGACGCCCCTGACGGAGATGCAGATGGTGTGACCACCAACTATGGCGTAGGAGCAGATGGAGGCCGGTTTGTTACCAACCTGCAGGTCGTGGACGAAAGGCGGCGGCGGGAGGGCGTCGCAGTGCCACGCCTTGCTGGAGCAGTGGAACCGCCTGCGGTACACGATAGCCTCGAACTGGACCTGACCCTCGCTGCCGGGACGGAGGATGCTATCCATGATGTAGAGGGCCCCACCTTCGCCTTTCTCCGAGGTGGCCGGATTGGGAGGGATGGAGACGGCCAAGGGTGAGCGCTTGGGCGTGTGGAGGCTGGGCATGGTGTCGATGCAGTGGGTCTCGGCATCGAAGCGGAAGATGCGCGTGGAGCTGTCGCCAAAGAAGAGCTTGGTTTCGGTGAGAGGGAAGCAGTACATTCTGCCCCATCGATCGTACGGGGTCATCGTGCATATCGATGGTTTCATGGTGACCGTGGCCGCCGGCAGCCGAATGTAAACCGGCTTCTTTATCATCTTCTTCCTGTTCTTTCCCTCCGCCCCCGCCCCGGCCACCGCCACCGCCGAGGGGTTGTTTATTAGGTCTGGCATGTTGGGCATGCCCGTCAATGGAGGCACCACCTTGGCATGTTTCGCTGCTTCTTCCGGTGTCGGGTAGAAGAGCTGGTTGCGGGACAGGTCGAAGCGCCGCAGCGTGGACGTGAATTTCTGGCAATCCGACACCAGCAGGTTCACAAACCGCCGGGCGCTCATCTCCGATCAAAGATCCTCCTTACTTACTTACTTCCTGTTGTAGTAGCAGCAGCAGCGGTACATTCAGAAGAAATGAGAACAAAAATTACTGTAGATCATACCGGCCCTAGGAGAACAATTAAGAAGCAGACGGCGGCGGACCTGGTGCAGAACGGCGGCGCCGCCAGGGGAGCGGAGATTGGCTTTGGATTGGGAGGTACGTCTACGGCACACTTTTTTTTTTAGGGATCACAAATTTTCTTCTTGGCGGCCGGTGGTGTTGTTGGGTGGGACCATGGCCCAATGCTTTTCTTCCCTTTATCCAAAGCAGTTGGGCCTGGTAAACCAAACCCATTTTTCTTTCATTTTTTTCAGATATCAGTCATCGTTGCCTCAAAAAAGAAAGAAAAAGATAGCAGTCATCGTAGATAGTACTATAGTAGTGTGCAAGATTGCACATCCATGGCGTTGATAACAGCTCCTACAGGCATAATGTGTGCTTGCAAACTCTTTAGGAAAACACTTGGGGCCGGGGCGCCGGCCGAACGTTCGGCCGGCTCGCGCGCCACGACTGGCCCCAGCGTCCACCAAAACGATCCCCGAGCAAAACGCGTGTACGTGGTGGGCCTCGCAGAACCGCTCCCTCTCCTAACCTTATCCTTTTCCCTTCTTTTTTTTCCTTTTCTTCTACCTCCAGCCGAGACTCCATAGCCATGATTTTTTCTCTCCTTTCCGCTGCTTACGAACCACTGCAAGTTCCCCTCGCCGCCGGCCTTCGTCGTCGCTGCCGTTTTGCCGCTCCTGCTCGCCGGCCATCCATGCCAACCGCGCTCGTCCCTCGGCCGCCCCATGGTTATGTCATAAGGTTGCAGCTGACCGCCAGCCGGTTCCAGCTCACGGCCACCGTGGTTGCAACATCTCCCCGCGTCACCGCCTCCGCTCGTCGCCGTCGTCCGCTCGGACCTCCATGCCCCCCTACTATAAAATCTTAGCCGAAAATCAAAACACCATTGGTTTTGCGGGAAGCAGCAAAAACACATGACGGTTCCAGCAAAATGTATCCACGATTCCAGCAAAACATGCCGCCCCCACCGGGCATAGCAAGAAATCTCACCTATTGACGCAGCAAAAAATCATGCCAGTTCCAGCAAAAAAAATTGCCGGTTCCAGCAAAAAGAACTCGACGCCGTCCGGTTCCAGCATCGGTGAATAGTGGTTGCAGCTTTTCTGCCGCCCGGTTCCAGCAAAAATATCTCTGGTTGCAGCATCGGAGCTCGTCGTCTTCGTCGCCGGCAGCTGCTGGTTGCAACAAGCGTGGACTCTGGTTCCAGCATCTCCAAACTCTGGTTGCAGCAAAACAACTTCAGGTTGTAGCACCAACCAGCGTTCATGTTTGCTGGAAACGACAAACACGGTAGCAGCGCCCCCCAGCGGACTCCCTGCGCCGCAAGCACCAACAACAACAAAAGTTGGATCCATGAGTTTTTTGGTGTTGCTTTTGCTGCTTGGCATTGGGGATTTGTTCTGCTACAACTAACATTCGATTCTGCTGGAAGCAACACCTTCAGATGTGGGTCACGGTAGAGGGCACCATCGTCGGAGGTGGCCCTTCCGACGCCAGCAGAGGTGGCCCTTTTTCCTGCGACGAGCTGTTGCGGGGACGGCGCTGTGGCGGGGACGGTGCTGCGGAGGGGCCCAAATCCAACGTGGAAGCACGGAGGAGCGGGCGAGGGAGGAAGAAGACACAGCTGGCCAGCTGGGGACCAAATCCAATGGTTGTTCGTGACTGATCAGGCGGCTGGGAGTAAACCGGCCGAATGTTTCGGCCGGCGCACCGGCGCCTAATAGTGCCCAACTCTTTATTCCTATGAGGCATGACGCAGGAAGATGAACTTACCATAACGCAGTTCCTGACAACCCAGTGAGCAGCCCACTGCCAGACGTTTACCATCTCCGTCCTGAGGTCCCCTTGCGCCTTGTTCCGGGGTCAGGGTCCCCAGGTTCCAGTTGAGGTCGGTCCTGACGAAGCCGGAACGCACGCAGTTGACGACACGCATCCGCTGCCTCTTCAATCCGTTCCTTCTTGAGGTCACAACCCATGATTAAACCTCTTAATCCAAGCCTCCTACATTGGATAAGGTATATCTCAGTTCCCAGACTGAGTTCTTGCCCACTTACCGGTTGCCGCTGCTGGCATTTGCCTAAGATGACAGCCTTCTACCAACGGATTAACAACCTGGAGCCGGCGATGATCAAGTCTTTTCATCAGAGCAAAGTTTCTTTCTCGTTACTGTTTCATGCTCGTGTTTGATGTTGCAGAAACTGGAAGCCGGCGACGCGGATCATCTCCGGCCTCCTTCTGCACCTGCACCGCATGTTCGTAGAGCGTTGGGAACCTGTACTTGGGAGGAAACGCCGAGCGAGATGTGATAAGAGGAACATCAGCTTGTCAAAACCAACTCTTGTCGGTCTCTTTGGGTTGCAAGTTCCAACTCTTGGGTGGGTGTTGTTGCTGCAGCAGAGCATCTCTTTGGGTTGCAAGTTCGTTTCTCCACTCTATCATAGAGCTTAGACTCATGCTTTTGGGCAAGAAGTTAAGAGACAGAGCCCCATTATGATCCTAACCAAACCAACCCACTTATGCAAATTTTAAGTAGGCTTTTGATTAGAATTTTCTGAAAACACATGCATAGGAAAAATATGGGGTATGAAATGCTAGGGCCATTGAAAACTATTTGAAATTTAAAACACGGGAACATGGAACCAAAGTCATTTCGTTGCATCATAAGAGAAATACGTGAATTTTCTTCAGGGCCTCTTCGTTGCAGGATTCTCAAAATGCCCAAATAGAAAAAAACGCAGGAATTGGATGTCATGACATGCCATTTTCTACAGAAATGGAGACCACATGAATAAGCAATAGAAAAAGTTTGATGTGGCATAGAAAAAACACATGACTTTTTGAAGGATTAGGTCATATGTCATGAAAAATTTGCGGGGAGTGCATATGTCATAATTGACATTAAAAGAACCGAAAACTTCCCAGGTACAAATCATAGGAAAACTTCCCAAGTATACAAACCAAAGCATCATAAAAAAATAATTCTAAAGATTCTACTCCCATAATATTTCTGACTTCGAATCAAAGATCAAGAATTAGGTGTGTGCCATAGTAGCCAAAGAAAACTTTTCCATGAGACAGGAGCCAATGAAAGCTCAGTAATAGAATGCGGTGCATAAAATAATTTCAATTGCAGATTGCCTGTGATGGACACAATCGCCTCTCCGTTTCACCTATTTACTCTGTTTCCTATATCTGACAGAAGTTTACAGGGACGAATACAACTCCAGAGTTTCACAAGTTCCCATCCACCTCTGTTTTCTTGCTCCGAACGAAAAGGTCAGTGGAGTTTCAGACAGGCAGAGATGTCGCGGCAATAAGCAGCAGGGCCAAGTATCAACCGCTCATCTCTGGTTCGAATCGCATAACTTAAAACTTTGCACCAGTAAGTAAATCAAAATGCAAGTGTTTCTTCCATTGGTACTGTTTATTATTATTATTATGTTGGCGCAAAAGAAATACTGAACATGACTTAAACAGGAAGAAATAAAACATCTAGTGATCTGGCGGCACGTACATCATTCATGGTGATGAGGCCGGAAGAGCGACGATGGGGCTCCGCACGACATGCCTCTCCGATACCCAGCTCAAGCTTCCCTCCTCGTACAATTCTTCCTTGCCCAAGTCGCCGCTCACAGACACGCTGAAGGTCTTCTTCTCTCCAATTTTGGAGAATGACAGCGTCTCCGGGGAGACACGCACCGTCAGAGACCTCGGCACGGCCACCTTGGCCTTGAATGTTGAATCCGCTGGCCCAACGTTTGTCACAGTTCGGTTCACTGTGAACGGAGTCGGTGAAACCAACACGGTTATCGTCGGATAGTTAAGCTGCGCGTGTTGGACCTTGGGCAGCTTCCCGCAGGTCAAGCTCGAGTTGCGCACGATGGTTGCTAGGCCGCTGTCACCGAGGAACCAGCAGATGTAGCCGGCATACTCAGTGGCGCTGAGGTCGTACACCAAGCCAGGGTCGGCGGCTCTCACCGGGTTCACATGGCCGGCACCTATGTCGAACACCCCGGCCTTTCGATGCTGCTCATCCAAGATTGAGCCACCAGTGCTATTAACGATGTCCGACGTCGTTAGGATAGCAGACTTGATGGCGGCTGGCGACCAGTCGGGATGGATGCTTTTAATAAGAGCCGCAACACCACTGACGTGGGGCGTCGCCATGGATGTGCCTGATATGATGTTGAAAGGGCCCTGTCCAGAGGCCGTGCTTGGCGGCCATGCAGCAAGGATGTTGAGCCCCGGTGCCAATATGTCCGGCTTTAGGATGTTGAGGTTGGTGAAGCTTGGACCCCGGGAAGAGAAAAAAGGCACGACAGGGGCCGGGCGGACACCAAACAATGTGTTGTTGTACGTGAGAGAGGCCACAGAGCTGCTCTTCGACGATGCGGCGTAAGCTTTGAGGATGCCACCGTCAGACGCGGTCACCTGTACAACACTAGAGTTGTAATCCTGAACAATGGTGGTGTAGCCACTGATTTCATTGTTGAACAACACCACACAGGACGCACCAGCACCCACTATTCTGCGGACGTTGGACTGTTGAGTCTCCGACTTCGTGTTCTCGCAGACCAGGATCTTACCGGTGATGTCACTGTCATCACTGTAATTGCAGTACCGCCGTTCCTCGGAGTAGACGAGAGGGTGCGACTTTGAGCTCGGACTCGCTTTCTGGGTAAGCGCTTCTCCCTCGATGATCTTGCCATTGCCAAGATTCACACCGGCACCGAAGCTCCGGTCTACGGAGCCGGCGGCGACTGTGAGCATCCACGGGGCGACGTTGGTGACCGAGAACAGATCCGGACCATCGTTACCTGCGGCACACACCATGAGGATGCCCTTGGACATAGCACTAAACGCGCCGATAGCGATGGGGTCTTGATCATATATGGGACTCATGGTGCCACCAAGGGAGAACGAGAGCACGTCCACCCCATCCTTGATGGCCTCTTCCAGGCCGGCCAGTACGGCGGATTCCTCGCAGCCTCTACAGTCGCATACCTTGTACATGGCGATGTGTGCGCTAGGAGCAATTCCGGCTGCGGTGCCCTTTCCCACACCCACACCATGGTATGACGCGCCGGTGACGAAGTTCCCGGCTGCCGTGGACGAGGTGTGCGTTCCGTGTCCCTCTCCGTCGCCAGAGTCAACACCCTCGATGAATGACTTGGCACCGATAAGCTTGTTGTTGCACCGGGCCGCCTTGCATGGGCCCTTCCACCTTGCTGGGGGTGGTGGAACTCCATGGTCATTGAAAGAAGGGTGTGTCGCATAGATGCCGGTGTCGAGCAATCCAATGATGACTCCCTTCCCGTAGCCAGCCTGGCTCCAGAACCCGGTGTCGTTCCTTAGTCCAAGGAACTCTGGCATGTGGGTGGTCATTAGTTGCAGGGTCCGGTCGGGGAATGCACGCACAAACATTGGCTTCTTGGCCATCGTATCTAGCTCGGCGTTAGTGAGCCTCGCGGCGAAGCCACTGAACACCTCGGTGTAGGAATGGAGAAGGCGCGACTCGTTGGACTCACCCGTCAACGAACTCGGCAAGAAAGACTTGTGCCACTGGCGATGGGCGTCTTCGCCGGCATTCGAGCGTGGTGGCTCGACGAGTACGATGTAAGCACGATAAGCAGAGGGTTTTGTGGCATTTTGGTGTACGCTTGTGGCATCTGGATTGATATAGCATAGTGCGAGCGTAGGAAAGAGGATGGCGAGCAAGAGAAGTGGTACAGAGAGATTTGTGAACGACGTCATCCCTCGAGGCTCCAACCACGCAACTACACGATGAAGATGATGGCAATGCCAGAATAGGATCAATCACCGGGCAATCTTTATACAACACAAACAATTAATGTGTTGTGTGTTACTTTTGGCATATATTAATCAGTAATCAAATCCAGCGCATATGGGGTAACGCATTAATGAGTTTAACTTCTGTTAAATCTGGAAGATATGATAAGATTGTGTGGGATGGCAGGAATGAATGTGGGTAATGTATCTACCCGGGTTTATGGTGCCGGGTATAGGGGAAAAGATACATGGTATTTTTTGATTTTCTGGATGATCTTTAACACATATATTAGATATCTGTAAAATTGGAGGATAATTATTCTTTCGAAATTAACAGCTTCTGGTTCTGTATCCCCACCTATGATGTGTTATCATCTCATAAATGAGTACAATCAACATATTCCTAAAGAAAAAAAATTGGAGTAAATGACAATATTGAAGTCATGAAATTAGGTGAGGTTGAATGGGTCATTTTCTTTTGCGCTCAAAACCTGAGTTCTATCAAAAAAAAACTGAGTTCCATCCAATGAATGAACCCAACAGCAGCATATAACAAAACTAAAGAGGGAAACGAACTGAACACATCTTGCTAACGCCCACTGATACGCATCGGCCTTGATCTGATCAATCGTGCGCTGGATTTATCAACTGGCTAAACAGTGTCAAAAATTATATTGTTTCTTTCTCTTCAAATGCTCTACAAGACCAAAATGACCAGAGAGTTCAGCCTCTTCCCCTCCATAGCTGAGTGCCACCAGTTGATCAGGGGAGGCCACCAATTGATCAGGGGAGTATTCGTGGGAGGAACGACATCTTGGAGATTAGCACATTGCAGCTGAAAAAGGACTTGTAAATTGATCTTGCGGAGAAAACACCTTTCGGCTCCCACAACCACTTGCAAGAATCGCCTCTGTTGGGACTGAGTTGGATCTCAGATAATCTTTCCCACAGCCCAAGGATGAGGATATGACCATTAAGAGGAGTTGCAAGTAAGTTCCAGGCTTGATTTTCAGACGTATGCAAACCTCCAAGCCCATCTAATTTTCAGCGCCGAGTTAATGATTTCTAGATCAACTGATCAAGTATGCGGAGCCCACCAATGTCCTCCTTGAACTGCTTCCGACTTTCTGTCCCTTTCTAGATGAAAGCACGCCGATTTTTATCGATAGCCTTGAACGACCATGGCGGTGCGTGGGTCAAGGGACATAAGCTGGAAGGCAGGGGTACTGAACCAAGATGAGACAACCTCCATGCTACAAGCCACTAGATAAGGAGCGGAGAGACTTCGCAATTTTAGAATCTGAAATCTCAACAAGACAAGATGTATCAATAACTGGGCTCTGGTTCTATTTTCTTATGGCAACAACTCCTTTATTTCTCAAGCAAGCATTCTTCTTAGAGACGAGACGATACATTTGAAGTGATTAAACAGGGATAGATGAAAACATCCACTAACCTAACAGCACAAACGTCATTCATGGTGATCGCAGGGGAGTAGGACCGCCGACTCGAAGGGCAACGATGATCGGGCTCCTCACCACGTGTTTCTCGGACACCCAGCTCAGGCTTCCCTCCATGGATTCTTGTTCATCCATGTGGTGGCCGCTGACTGACACGCTAAATGTCTTCTTCTCTCGAGCCTTGGAGAACACCAGCGTCTCCGGAGAAACACGAACCGTCATCGACTTGGGTGCGTCCACCTTCACCCTGTATGTCGATTTCGCTGGCCCAACGTTCGTCACTGTTCGGTTCACGATGAACGGCGTTGATGTGAATGGCACAGTTATAGTTGGATAGTTGAGCTGGACGTCCTTGACCTTGGGCAGCTTCTCGCAGGTCAAGCTCGAGTTGTGCACGATAGTCGCCAAGCCTTTGTTGCCAAGGAGCCAGCAGATGTAGCCCGCGTAATCAGTTACGCCGAGATCGTACACCAGACCAGGATCGGCGGCTCTCGCCGGGTTCACATGGCCGGCGCCTCTATCGTACGCACTGGCTTTACCGTGCCTCTCATTCAATATCGGGCCACCGATGTTGTTGAAGGTGTCCGACGTTGTCAGGATGGCCGACTTGATGGCAGCCGGTGACCAGTCGGGATGCAAGCTTTTGATGAGCGCCGCAACACCGCTGACATGTGGTGTTGCCATGGATGTACCTGATATGATATTGAAAGGCCTCGATGCAGATTTTTTTTCTTGCAGCCATGCGGCGAGGATGTTGAGCCCGGGAGCCAGAATGTCCGGCTTGAGCACGCCCGGGGAGATAGGGCTTGGACCCCGTGAAGAGAATGAGGCCACGATCGGGTTTGGACGAACACCAAGCATTGTGTTGTTGTATGTGAAAGTGGCCACGGCTTTGCTCGCTGCCGACTTCGCATAACCTGTGATAGCAACCCCGTCTGCTGTGGCCACCTGCACCACTCTCGAGTAGTAATCCTGAAGAAGAATGGAGTAGCCATCGGCTTCATCATTGAACAGTACCACGCCGGCCGCTCCAGCATCCATTATGCTGCGAATGGTTGAATACTGAGGCATCGGTGTCATGGCTTGGCACACCACGATTTTCCCGGTGATGGAAATATGATCCTCGTTCTCGCAGAAACTATTTTCCTCGGAGTAGAGGAGAGGATACAACTTTGAGGTTGGCATTTTCACCTGGGTAAGCGCTTCTCCATTTAAGCGCAACCCATTGCCGAGATGTACACCAGCGTCGAATCTCCGATCCACCGAGCCGGCAGCGACCGTGAGCAACCACGGTGCGTTGTTGATGACCGACCGTGGAGTGGGACCATGGTTGCCAGCCGCACACACCACAATGATACCCTTGGATATCGCGCTGAACGTGCCGATGGCGATGGGATCCTGGTCGAAGCTCACACTGGTGGGACCGCCGAGGGACAGCGAGAGCACGTCCACCCCATCCTTGATGGCCGCGTCCAGGCCAGCCACTATCGCAGATTCTTCACAGCCAATCCCAGTGCACACTTTGTACATGGCGATGTGGGCACCTGGAGCAATTCCGGAAGCAGTGCCCATGCCTACGCCATGGTATGACGCATTGGTAATAAAGTTCCCACCGGCAGTGGATGAGGTGTGTGTTCCGTGCCCCGCAAAATCAAATGGGCGGTCATCACCGGTAATGAATGATTTGGCACCGATGAGCTTGTTGTTGCACCTGACCTCCCTGCACGAGCCTTTCCACTTTGTCGGGGGTGGTGGGATGCCATGATCGTCGAACGAAGAGTGAGCTGCATAGATTCCGGAGTCGAGGAGCCCGATGATCACTCCCTTCCCGTAGCGTGTGTCGCTCCAAAACCCGGTGCCACTCCTCAGCCCGAGGAACTCCGGCGTGTGCGTGGTCATGAGCTGCAGCATCCGGTCTGGGAACGCGCGCACAAACCCTGGCTTCTTGGCCATCGCGTCGAGCTCAGCTTCAGTGAGCCTCACAGTGAAGCCGCTGAACACCTCGGTGTAGGAGTGGAGGAGACGTGGCTCCCCAGATTCGCCGATGTGAGAGCTGGGCAAGAAAGTCTCATACCACCGACGATGCCCGACTTCGGCGGCACTTGAGGGAGGTGGGTAGACGAGCACGATGTAAGTGCGGTAATCAAGGGTTCCTGTGGAACCCTCTTGTACCCTTGCGGCAGCTGGACTGATATAGCACAGTGAAGGTGTAGGAGAGAGGGTGGCGAGGAAGAGAAGTGGTAGTAGTAGTTTGATGAGATTGGTCAAGGACGACATTGCTGAAGCTAGGCAAACCTACACGACTGAGGAAGGCGATGGCGGTGGGGTGTCTGTCTGCCATCACCCGGTGTTCTTCATTTATACAGTACGAGTGATCAATGTGCTGCAACTTTTATGGTGCAGAAGTTAATCACTTGGAGATCTAGCGCATGCAGCAGCATACAATACAAGAGATCTATTTTGTGCCAAATAAATGCAGTACGAGCGGGGAGGCCAGATACGTGCTTGCACTATGATTGTTTTTCTATATCCTGCATGAATCATATCTCACAATATATGAGGGAAATGAATGACTCAAATTTAACATTATATAGATATTATTGATTTTGTGATATCGTGTCATAAATGTAGTGATAGAAATGAGATCAGGTGAGGTCGAACTGATCACCAATTGAAATTGCTATTCTCAGTGACTTCTCTTGGTGTGACATGCTAAACATTTGATCTGTTTCATTAACTAGTGATTGAGTGGCATAGTACTCTCAAGTTTACTGGGCTATTACTCACAAAGTGGTTTGGATGTGCAGTTTCTACGACTACTTGCTATCTTAACACAAATATTGTGCAGCTGCTGTGTGTGGCTCAGCAACGTCGTAGTGCCATCATAATAAAGGAACACACTCTGTTTATGTTCTGGGATTCAAACTGATTACCTTCTAATAGACTCTGTTATTGTGAATTATTTAAGATTCAATCAGCTCCTCTTTTCAAAAACGCGCTTATATTATGGGACGGAAGGAGTACTATGTAGGACCATAGCTGGTCCTAAATTCTTTATTCATGTCTAAAATGCACGAACAGAAACTTGGTCTGGCCAATGGCCTCAGGCATGACTCAGGGAGATGAACTTACCACACCGTAGTTCCTGACAATCCAGTGAACAGCCACTACCAGACATTCACCATCTCCGTCTGATCGAAGTAGCACCCGGTCGGCCCGTCCTGAGGGAGCAGGGCCAGCATGACCGGCCCCCTCGCGCCCTGTTCCGGCGTCAGGGTCCCCAGGTTCCAGTTGATGTCGGTCCTGACGAAGCCGGGTCGCACGCAGTTGACGCGCATCTCCAGGTGCCGCCTCGCCAGGATCCTCGTGTACAGGTTGATCACCATCTTCGACACGCTGTAAGCCGGCAGCATCGCCGGCCACCCTGCCTCTTCAAGCCGTCCCTTCTTCAGGTCATCCATGAAGGTGTTCAGCACCGCCTCGATCCGCGCCTCGTCCCAGATGTCGATGTTGCTCAGGTCCTTCCGTAACTCCTCGTTCGGCATTCTCTGGCAGGCACCAAAATTGAGCACATCAGTTAACTGATTCTTGCTTCTGGAGGGTCTGGAGGTTCTTGGAGAAAGCATTTCAACTGATGGCGTACCTTAAGCTCTGAAGCAAGGGAGGAGGCGTTAACGATCCTCGCTCCATACTTGGATAGTTTCAGTAGAGGAAGGAGGGCTTCTGTTACCCGTTTGGATCCATAGTAATTGGTGTCGAGACAATCCCGTGCCACCTCATAGGTATTCTGGAACACGCCTTTGAGCAGAATGGCTGCTCTGCCAGATGTCTGAATCACAAATAAATTTAAAACTGAACACTGAACATTGGTGGTACCAACTACCAAGTATGCATGTTACAGATGAAATTGTAGTTCTACTGATGACATAAAAACATGCTAAGTTGCAAAAGGTCAGATCAAAAGAAAATTATCGTGTGGCAAGCGTGATCAGCTATTTTCAAAAAAAGATCCAGAGAGAATCAGTACCCATGTCTCTGCATCAAGGTTCAGAGCTTTGAGGCCTTCCTCGTCTGCTGCAACTCCTACAACCGCTGCATTGTTGACCTGTATGTATTACCCAACCAATCCTCATTCACATAATATGTTCCCAACAAAGATGCACAGGTGATGGTGCTACCTAAAACAGTACCAAAAAAGCCTTGACTTTACCAAGATGTCAAGCTCTCCGTATCTGCTCTCGACGTGTCGCGCTAGAGCGGCGACGCTGCTGTCATCCCGGACGTCGAGCTGGTGGAAGACTACGTTGGAGAGGTTGGATTCACGGCGAATGGACTCGACGGCATCCTTCCCTCTCTTTTCGTCCCTCGCGGTGAGAATGACAGTCACACCTTGGGCGGCAAGCTGCCAGCACACCTCCAGGCCAACTCCCTTGTTTCCACCAGTGACCACTGCAAGCCTGATGAAAAGCAGGCAAAATATCAACATCCCTGCTCATTTTTACTTTTATTTTTGGATCGGCAAACACTAGTAGAAATTGACTACTAGGAGGAATGGGCAGAACCTGATTTATGAACAACAAAAATGCATTATACCTATTTTTTGAATGAATATATATTGATGATCATTTCAGGCTTTTCCGGGCTTTCAGGCCGGGCTTCGGGTGGAAAAGTTGAGCCCGAGGTTGGCCCGGATGCCGGGGTTTCGGGCCGGGCTGCCCATAAACAGGTCTAGCAATAAGCATACTAGAACGAGCAACCTAGAGTGCAGAAGAGTGCTACCTAATCTGAGAAGACGCGAGATATGTATTCTACTACTAGTAATCTAGTATACAAAGGTCAACTCAGGATGCAATCAGAAATCAGAGTAAGATTCACCATCGGTGGTACCTGTGCGATGCCTGCTTCCCGTCGGCGGCGGCTACGTGCGACGGCTTCTCCATGGCTTGCGGAGTTGCAGTGGGTGGCTAGGACGGCTGGGTGGGGGTCGGAGACGGCGAGGCGAGGCGAGAGAACGCTGGGTGGGAGTGGGGGTTGGTGGCCGGGTGATTAGGCTCCAGATTAACCCTAGACCGTGGTGGTGTGGTTGCTGGTTAGTAAAAGACCATGGAGTATTTTACGAGTTGCCTCGGAGGGCTCGTCCCGACGGCGCCAGTCCAACGCCGACGATATGGCTGTGGGGCAGGGGAGGAAGAGGGAGACTGCTTTGCTTGGACATTTTTTTGCGGGAAGAGGTGATGGTTTTGCGGGAAGAGTGAGACTGCTTTGATTGGTCGTCGAGAGGCGTTGACTCCCTTGCTTTTGGAGTAAATTGCACACAAGTATCATAATTGGGGGATTGAAATCAGATTGATACCAAGTTTGATATTTTTTACGTGTCAATACCAACTCTGGGGTAGACGTTACAAAAAGGTCTAAATCGCGTATAAACGCGTATTGACGGTGTATCTGACCGGCGGGCCCCGCATGTCAGCTGCCGATGTGACATTTTTTTGCAGAAACCCCCCGCACCTCCTTCGTCCTCACGCGCGGCGGCGCCCGATCTGGATCGAGGGGAGGAGCCCCTCGAGCCCAAGCTCCTTCGCCTCCCGTAACCCCCGCCCCGCCCCGGCCTCCTCCTCGCTTCGCCACCGGCCGGCCACTGGAGCACCACCACTGGCGACCAGGACCAGGCCGTCCCCGCACCCTACCTCTCTCCTTCTCTTCCTCCTTCCATGTTTTCTTCTCTCTCTCTCTCACCCGGAGCTCTCTCTCTCGACGCGCCGCATTGTTTCCCGTCATCCCCACGAGTGAAAGAGGGGGGAGACAGAAAGGGATCCATGGCCGCGGCTGAGTGGGTTAATGGGAAGGGGGAGGTCGCTGGAGGAGGGGGGAGGAGGACGGCGCCGGGCGGGGGATCTGGTCGACGGCGAGGGAAGGCGCGCACGGCTGCTGGGGTTCGAGCTGCTGTAGCGGAGGGGGGAGAGGCCACGGCGAAGAGAGAAGGCGAGAGTAGAGGCCACGACGGCACGAGCAGAGGCCACCAGGGGCAGCTCTGGTGCAAGCGGGGGCCGCGGTGATGAGAGTGGCAGCTCGGGCTCGAGGGGATCCTCCCCTCGATCCAGACCGGGCGCCGCCGTGCGGGGGGGTTCTGCAAAATAAAGTCACATCGGCAGCTGACAGGCGGGCCCCGCCGGTCAGATACACTGTCAATACGCGTTTATACGCGATTTAGACCTTTTTGTAACGTCTAGCCCCAGACTTGGTACTGACATGTAAAAATTACCAAACTTGGTACCAATCTGCTTCCAATGCCCCAATTGTGGTACTTCTGTGCAATTTACTCTTGCTTTTGCGACGAAGCTGCACTCACAAAACCACTCTCCTCTGAATCTGATGCTCCACTGGTCCAATTATACTCTATGAATTTCGGCTGATTTATTGAAGTCTGTTTTGAAATGTATGCGGGTAGGGTCGGATGGCCAGCTCTCACATTAATGCCCGTGGACTGTTCCTCTTCGTCTGGCGGACTGATACGGTGTCCGGTTTAGCGTTGGAAATGCATGAAGTGTATCTTTTCAACTTGGCACCAATGATGGTCCAGTGCTGTCTCGTCGCTATACTAGGTTCGTACGATTCCCTAGCGTCTCTATACAGTGGAAAGTACTAGTATGCCCAGGCAAGATAGTCACTGAAGTTATCTCATTCTGCAACATGCGAAAATAAACAAATTGAACCGCACGCTGCAATCATCGTTCCACGCATAGAAATATTCATGTGTTCGCTGCAATGTGCGCGAGGCTCAGCTGGCTCTCAACCTATCAGGCAGAAGCCTCCCACCAATATGACGTGTGGGCTGACGCATCTCACGTCACGCCGCCGCCTCGACAGTGCCATGGCACATGTTGAGATAGGAACACCACAAGAATCATTCAATCGGTCAGTCAGTCCCAGATCGAACAGCTCGAGTGCACTGTGGAGCGATGCCTGTGGAGTGATTCAGTGGACCACCGCACTGCAGTACCGCGGCGAGCCTGCCGCGTCGGTCAGGCGCCGTTGCTTTCATTCGGCCGGCAGCGCGCCGCCGCCATCGTCCTTGCCCATGACGTGGCGTATTTATTCAGTCTGTCGTGCTCCAGGCGGATGCACGGAGCTTTCGGTATCAGCAGTAGTCTACAGAAAGCTGAGTACAGGCTAGAGGGGGTAGGGGCACCAGTAGAGAAAGGTGTGGTAGCTCCCTGAACAGTAAATTCAAAACGATAGAGAGAAAAAAACTGAAACTTTACGACATCAAATATGACCAAACTCTGTAGGTTCTTGCAAGTTTTCATAACAAAATATCATGTAGAGAAAGGTGTAGACACGAGTTTCAGGTCTCAGTGCTAAAAGTGCTCAACACTTCAATCACTGAAATCTTTTTCTTGTGCAGAGCTCCTCGAATGCTTTTTTGTCATGAAAACTTGTAAGCACCTACAAAGTTTGATCATATTGGATGCTGCAAAGTTTTAGATTTTTCTGAATTTTTTTTTCTATTTGTTTTAAATTTACTATTCGTAGAGGGGGTAGGTGCACCCGGGAGCTGAAAAACAACTCTCATCAACAGGGTACTCCACACTGTTTCTCTCGACACACAAACTATGGTCCATAAAAGCTTTTTGAGATCAGCACCGTACCTAGAAAGATGCACAAATTTGGCAAACAATCTCTACGGCAACAACAAAGGAAAAAGTATAGATAACCCCCATAAGTATCACGTTTGGGCCACTTTACCCCCTCATGTTCAAAACCAAAGTCTTAATCCCCCTAACTCTGGTTTGTGATAGTTAGGAGGGTTAAGACTGGTTTTGGACATGAGGGGTGCATGACGATACTTTTTCCTTGTAACATCTCACAAACGCATGACGGACAGTTGATGTAGATATTTCCAGGTCACATCTGGAGCTTTGCCTACTATCATTATGAAGATTTATTGATGAATAGTTGCTTAGATATGACCTGAAAATTCTGCATATCACGGTCAAAGGTTTCAGACAGGCAAGCAAAGCATATACATTTAATGATTAACAATGGTGAGTAAGAGAATGTTGTAGATGCGCGAAAACAGAATATCTTGACCAATTGAATTGTTCTTCAGAGAAATTCAACGCTACCAGTTACTCCCTCCGTTCCAAAATATATGACCCAACTTTGTACTAAAGTTAGTACAAAGTTAGTACAAAGTTGGGTCATCTATTTTGGAACGGAGGGAGTACTTATTAGTTCCTCCTTTTCGCACGTCACCGGAATCTTCAAACAAGCGTGTCTGCCAATCTCTTCTTATTTATCTACTGTCTATCTAGTATAATCTACTAGTTAAACACTAGAATGTTCTACGTTCCGTCAGAAGTCAACTGATAATAATAAGAGTACTAATAAAGTAATAATGTACTAGGTTGCTTCATTATTTTAGAAGATTAGGTAGATCTCGAGAAGGATTTGGAGCCGACCGGGCCCAGATTTGGTGACCCAAGTGTGCTTAGCCATTAGCTTAGAGACGACTCAAATGTCTAGGAGGCATCACCGATTAAATGATGTTCCCTGATCTGACACTGTTCGTTTATGTTTGACTGTACAAAGTCAGTGCCTACATATACAATCAATGAACAGTGGAGCAGAAAGGGAGAGGAGCCCATGGCGGCCATGAAAGGGCAAGCTTTGCTCTTCTAGATTAGCAAAAGCCACCTTTCACAAGGGAGAGGAAGAAGAGAAAAAGCTCATCAATGTTTTAGCCTGGTATGCTTGCCCAAGATGTTAGAGCTGACTCACAAGAAATTTTCAAAAACACTTGAATTTTTGTGATTTGTAAAAATTCCAGTGTTGTGAACATGGCCTAAATTTAACCGATCCTTGCAGGTTACAAGACGCCATGGACTGATCAAGGATGAAAATCTTGTGTGTTCTAATGGCCTAGAGCTACTCCCTCCGTCCAAAAAAATACTTGAAAGTTCTAGGTTTGTCTGAAGTAAAACCTCTTGAAGTTTGACCAAGTTTATGCAAAAAATGCACCAATATTTACAACACAAATTAGCTTCATTACCTCAGCCATCTGTAGTGTCATTGGAGCCAGAGATCGGTCGCCACAGATCTTTGAGCTCAAGGATGGATCTCAGACTGAATCAAACAGGTACCACGTCGGCACACGTGACGATCGAGTTTGCACGTCGACTGGGCCACCAGATGATGATTGGAGTGCAATAGGGGATTATTTTCCTTTCCATTATTTTATTCTCTTGAATGAATGGTCAGCTCATTATTACAGACACGACACCACCCGCACCTATCCTGAATCCGTATTTGTAGATGTAATCTCTTTTCAGAATGTCAAGCTGTTTGCACTTCATCATCAGACGCACAGTCCATCCTGGGAACAGACCAAATTGTAGTGTCTGTGGTAGCAACATAAATAAACCCTGAGAAGAACAGGATGGCAACCCAGTTCGCACTCCCAGCACAAGTAGCAACAGAGATGTAGCAGGAGACCGTCCATCTGTGTCCTCCTATCGCAGCACCAGGCGGGCGGGCATCCAGTTCTTGATCTTGCAACAATACCACAATCTTGACAGAACGCCTTTTGAGCTGCGATTGGGCACGTCGAGCAAGATACACTCAGGAATGCCAACCAATGTATGATAAATCACTAGAGATTAACCATATGTATTCTTATAAGGTCCTTGTCACTAGCAATCATCCAACAGCTAAGTGTTTCTGTTTTTTAAAAGAATTTTGCGGCAGGAAATAGTTTCTGAAAGATCCATGAGATAGTTTCTAACACATCTATGACCATATGCACTGTACAAAGTTTCCTGAACAAACAATATTTCACAGTGACTGAGGACAAACCTGGGAACAGTGCCACGTTGGTGCAAGTCGTATTCTGTTGCTTGTCGAAGGGCCCTGGCAAATGCTTTGAAACACGCCTCGATAATATAGTGCGAGTTGTTCCCCGCAAGCTTTTTTTGTAAAAAAAAAATAAAGTCCAGGGTTAGGCCAATTTAGCTCACTTCATCTGGGGGGCACCGTAGAGGAAAGCCATCGCATTATTGACCCCACTATGGGAGAGGATTTCAATTGAAACGGAAGCAATATATACCTGACGGATGTGAAGCGTCATCACAAATGTATTCACAAGAGACTGGAAGAAGTGCTCAACGAGCTGCCAGAAAAACAAATAAATTATTATTCGCCTAAGTTGGTACCAGGAATGTACAGGTACCAAGATCTCATCACACAAGCTAAAAAAAGACAAATATGTCTTGTTAAGATTTGTCAGAAATTATTCACTGGAGAGAGGAAAAGTTGAATGTAACAAAATTGGAGGGATAAACTTGAACTGAAAACAGCTGCGAAATTTTACAAATTACCGACAAGCATATGTGCCAACCTGCGCTGTATGAAATCATTAATAATTTATTTTTGTAGCTGCTTCGCTAGCAAAGAATGAAATTATGAATTTGTAAAGATATGTTACATATGCAGCATATTAGTATTATGAAAAGTTATCGCGCCGCCTGTTTAACACAACATACATCCACAAAATGTCCGTGACTGAACCATATTCGCTCTGTATTCGTATCCGGGCACTGTCCGCCCTGTCGATGTATCTGAGAAAAATATGGTCGCGAATATGGTTTCACTACTCTCCGACCGTATTCGCTCCTTTTTCAGCCCTAGTTTACGGGCCCTGTTGGAGCACTTTTTCTGGCCCACCTCCCCCTAAACCAGAAATATTTACGGGAAAAGGGGGGCTTGTTGGAGATGCTCTTAACATGTAAATTTAGTGTATCCTACATATAAGGCTTTGCCCATAAGAAATTCAGAACTACTTAACGTTTTTATGTATGTATTCATAGATCTCAGAGATTTGAGTTAAGGGATTTATGATTAGCAAGTTCCGTTTTGCCCTTGTTTGCACGAAGAAGTTACTATTCTTTTTCAGCTAGGTGCGAGAGATGTCACATTCTTGCCTCAAACAAACCCAAAGGTCAAAAAACAAAGTACATGCGCTACCACAAGCATATGCGGTCAATAAAGTAAACCTCAACCCACAACTATATACAGACAAAAGGAGTAAACCATACTCACATCAAGCATGTGATCCAAGAACGGTATCCCTGTGCTGCAGTCGGCAACGCCGGTGCCGTCAAGGCTGACCTTGACATGCACATTTGTCTCCTTTGTTACCCTCTTGACCTCTCCCAGCCTGGGCGAGACTGAAAATTTCGAACACAATAAGAAGACGCTAGTAGGGAAACTGAACGACCCAAAGTAGATGATGATATATAAACTAGGCATAAATCTTATCACGAGGCAGCAAAGCAGACATGGTAGAAATCAAATCAATGGCACAGAAACCACATGCGGAGTCTTCAGGCGCCACCGGAGAGCCGTTCACGCCGACGCCGCTGGCAGACATGACGGGCGTCCTCAGGCGAAGCAACGGCCCGTACGGCTGAGCGGGAAAGGCGACCTCGGCTCCGGTCCTCGCCGAGGATCTGGGGAACGGAGAGGCCCGCTCGGAGCGTAGTGGGGAGAGGGAGGGGGGACGGACGGCGCGGTGGTCATCAGCGAGAGCCCGCGGCGGGCGCGAAATCCGGCGGGACTAGGCTGGGGTTGGAGCTAGTGACTGGGCAATTCGGGCGAAGCTGCACTGTGAGCTCGAGCTCGGATCGAACACACCCGGCAACAGCGCGGCGACGGAGCGGAATCCGAAGCTGGGGAAGACGAGGTGGGGCTGCCGAGATAGCAGGAAGGGCGGCGTCGAGCCCGGGGAACCTCGTCGGGGTCGGCGGCGGCGGAGTGTGCTCGAGTAGAGGACCGGAGGAGGAACAGGGTCGTCGGCGGCAGACAGGCCCGGCCCTGAGTGGCAGGACGGCCGGTCGTCCCGGGCCCCCAGCCTGGGTATTGACGTCGGACTAGCCCATTCGATCGAGTTCTTTTTTGTAAACGGCCCATCCACGAATTAGTAGCAGGCTAGCAGCGCACGCTCCCCTCAAAAAAAAAAAGACTAGCACCAAGCAACTTGCTAGCGGCTTTGGTTCTAGCGGAGGATCTTAACTGCCTCAAAAAAATAAAACAGAGGATCTCAACTTACAGAATAGTGCTCCCTCCATTCATAAATATAAGTCTTTTCAAAGATTCCAGCAAGTGATTACATACGAAGCAAAATAAGTGAATCTACACTTTAAAATAATGTTATAGTCCATTTTTTAAAATATGTCTACGGAGGGAGTATTATAGTTGCATGTGATGCAACAATAAGAAGTTAAGTGCACGTATAGCTTGAAGGGCTCCTCCTCCACCTCCTCCTCCTCCTCCAAGAAAGAAAGTTAGGGTTTGTGCTTCTCGCCGGCGCAGGTGCAGGTCCGCCTCGTCTTCGGTGGCCCTAGGGCCATGGAGGCGCGGTGGATCCTGGCAAGGGCCGGCGGGAGGGCTCCATTTTTAGTCGTTTTTTTTCAATCTTGTTAGGGTTTGTGTCCTACTCAGGAAGGCGAGACGGCGACGGCTCCCTGAAGATGGAATAAAGGTCTCCCCGCCTAGCCCCCCTTCCGGCGGTGCGTCTAGTATCGTTGGTGGGCGTGTGGAGGTGTGTCTCTGGCGGATCTATCTTTGGTGGATTTGCTCGGATCTCGTCGTTGTTCGTCTACGTTCGTGTGTCTTCGGTTTGAATCCTTCCGATCTACGTTATTTTTCATCGGCGGCAGTTGCTGTTCTGGGGTGCTGGTCCTATGGGGCCTTAGCACGACGACTTCCCGACTGTCTACTACAATAAGTTGTGCCCGGCTCCGACGATGGAGGGGCGATGACGGCGGCGCGCCTTCGGCTCGCTTCGGTGCTTGTAGTCGTCGCTAGGTGGTCTACGAATCTGGATGTAATTTTTATTTCTGGTATTTGTTGTACTGCCATGATCGAAGATGAATAGATTGGAAGTTTTTCTGAAAAAAAAAAAGATGCACGTATAGCTCGGTTTTGTTAGAGATCAAAGAGCGTGTGCGAGCTTTTGCTTCAGTTGGATTCATACGTGAGGGAAGACATCAAATCATGAGGCACATAATTTTGTAACGAGTGTACATAATTTTGTAAAGAATGTGTTATCCCTCGATCATGGTCGCTACCTTTGGCTACTCCAGCCTTTGGATCATGAAGATTTTAGAAAAGATGTTGTGAACTGTGAACATCGATGGAAATTAGGTTCGAGCAGCTGCGGGAATTGCACATAGTGGAAGCTGCTCATTTGTAGAATTCTGAATAGAGATTAGGACAGTAAAATCAGAGTATCTTTTTATGAATTTCATTAAGAAGGATCACAACACGGAGCGATCAGGGCCGGCTCTATGATTTCGAAGGCCCCGGTGCGAACCCGACCAGTGGGCCCAATAGAGAGAAAAATCCAATTTGATACATGAAAAAATAAAACTGCTATAAAATCATAAAACTAATATTTTTTTACTAGAATCAAGCATATGTTATTTCCCCTGTCTTTGTTCCAAACCAAGTATCATGGAAGTTACAACGCAGAAAAAACATATAGAAATAGCATGCTAACCTCCAGTGATCATGTGAAACGAGACCTTCGTGCATTTTTTGACGCAAAATCACCAATGAGAGTGTCAAGATCAATACTATCCAGCATATTCTTCTCAATGCAGCACATGGCCAATCCATTCAATCTTTCTTGAGACATCGTTGACCTCAAATAATTTTTCAATAGTTTCAATTTTGAGAAACTCCTTTCAGCTGATGCAACAGTCACAGGTACGATCAAAAGGATACGATAAGCAATTGAGACATTTAGATAACGATCCGCATCTCTAACAAACTCAAATATCTGATCCGCTGACATGAATGTGTTTGGCAATGTCATCTGCAGTACTTTTAGTTCAGAAACGAAATCATCTAGATCGACATCTGCTGACTTACCATGAGTGAATTTGTTGACAAAATTAGTGCAACATCTTCTTAGATCATTATCACCCAAGGACTTCAACTCTTTCGAGTTGAACAAGAAACCAAATATTCTCCCAAATGTCTTCAGTTCCTCAAATCTAGTAGTTAGGGAAGCAATTGCAACATCAATCATCACCAAAAAGTATTTAACTCTAAATGATTCCACCTCACTTGCTTGCGTTTCTTCATTCTGGTTATTTTCGTCATTGCCACTAATTTCATCAAACTGTCTTTTTCTAGTAATACGTCTCTTGACAGGAAGCAAAGGTTGTACACCCATGTCAATTGCAATAGATCTCGCAATATCCAGACTAGTTGCAAAGCCGTCATTTCTGTACTTCTTAAAATATGAGATGGCACCTTCAATTTGTTTAAAAGTAACATCAATGCACACAAACTTAGACTGCAACTTCTTACTCACCATGTTTAAAGTGAACAAAATGCCATGCCAAATGACCATGCCAAGTAAAAATTCAAATTTCTCAAGTGCGCTAGCCAAAGATTTTGCGTTGTTCTTAGTCTTGGCGTCATCGGTAGAAGTTCTCTTCAATTCCAGTAATGCTTTTCTTAACTCGGGTGCTTGATATCTGATAGCCTGAACACTCTTTATTCGACTCTCCCATCGAGTGTTACACAAAGACTTAACTGTCATTTTTGGAACATGATCAAGCAATAGCTGCCATCTTTTAGTAGAGCTTGAAAACAATATATAAATTCTTTGCACAACACCAAAGAAGGTAATAGCTTTACCGCAAGATTTTGCCATATCACTAAGAGTAAGGTTCAGGCTATGACAAGCGCATGGCATGAATAATGCTCTTGGATTAGTTTCAAGTAGTCTGCTCTGTACCCCTTGGTGTTTTCCCTTCATGTTCGAACCATTGTCATACCCTTGTCCACAAACATCTTTAACATCCAAACCAACAGATTTAAGTGAATCTATTAACACATTATAAAGTCCAAGTCCGGATGTATCATCCACCTTCAAGAACTTCAGAAAAAACTCCTCTATTTTTATAGTAGTACTTGACATGTTTACGCACCTCACAATTAGAGTCATTTGTTCTTGATGGCTCACGTCAGGTGTACAGTCCAAGATGACAGAGAAATACCTAGCATCCTTAATTATCCTTAACAGAGAATATTTAACAGTGCGACCAAGAAGGGAAATTAACTCATTCTGAATATTATGGCCAAGATAATGATGACGGATTTCACTATTCTTAATGCGCCGAAGATGCTCTTGCATTACAGGATCAAATTCTGCCATCATTTCAATTACTCCCAAAAAAATTCCGTTATTATCTTGATATAATTTCTCATTCGATCCTCGAAAAGCTAGACTATGTTTAGCAAGAAATTTCACAGCAGCAACAATTCTAATTAAAACAAGTCTCCATCGCTCCTTCTCCCTTGCAATCTCTTGTTGCATGTCTTTATCAATTGTTTCCTTCTTACTTAGTGATATGCTCAACACTATTCTCATGCAATTTGAGTTTCTCACTAAGATGTCTCCAATGCTTCAATCCCTCGGATGCTAGCAGACTTTTGATTTTTCCATATTTAAACAATTTGCAACAAAAGAAGTAGACTTTATTCACGTGTTTAGAGTACACTAACCACCTCCGGTCACTGAACTCGCCATTCCTTAACTTTCCTGTGTAGTAATCATATGAAAAATGCCTGCCACTAATTTCATCTTCAGGAAACTCAAGATTGTATTCCCTTATAGGTCCATTTTCAATGAGAATATCTCTTGATTTATTGTCAAGAATATTCCAAGTTCTAGGATCATATATATCAAAAGAAGAACCCTGCTCAGCTGCATTTCCAAGATTCTCATGGTCACTTAAATTTTCCGTGTGCTGATCGGCATCATTTTCCACAACATTATTTTCCTCGACATGATTTTCCTCAACGGCATTCTTAGTATCATCAGGTTTTTCTTCACCATTTGTGATATATAATTGCTCTGAATTTGTAGCAGCACCAGTCCTCAAGACAAACATATCCATAGCGCCTTCCTGAGATTTAATCAACTTGTCTACTCTTTTCTTGTTGTTTCTTTTCTCACAGCCAGATAGATGTTTTTTAGGTAACATGATTATGCTGCAAGTGAGAAACACGAATACAGTATAAGAGATTGAAGATGTTATGTTTTTAGATGAGAAGTTTCAGAATTGAGACCATCGGAAAATATTCGCCTATAGATTAGGATTTATGAATTGATTGATCTGAGAATTATTACCTTCTGAATGATGATCTTGATCAGTTGATCTCTTCCCCGAATTCTTGCCGATTTGATCCCCAAACTCAGCTCCGGGTTCAGTGCGGTGCGCTGGTGTTGGCGTCAGGCGGCGTGCTGTTGTATCAATGCGTCTTCGTGCTCCTGTGTCGGTGCGTCTCCCTGGATTCCAGGAGAACGACAGGGGCAACATGCGTTGCCTGGGCTTGGTTGGGCAGGCCCTAGTGGTGGTTGCGTGCTACTTGCTGGGTGGGCTCAGAGCTACCTGGGCTGGACGTTAGTTATTCTTTTTTTTCACTACTCCGTAATATATATATATACTGCATATATACTATGGGCCCCCTTTTAGTCTGGGCCCCGGGCCGTCGCACCTCTCGCACTGGTCCAAAGCCGGCCCTGGGAGCGATGTGTGGACATTTGCCCGACTCATCCAACACAATAAGGTGCGGGAGAATGGCGCCTCCTCGCGCATTCCACCTCGTCAATTTTAGTGTGCTAGCGAGAGAAAAATATGAAGATAGTAAAAAAGCGCAGGGTGTCGGTGCCTTTCCCTTCCTCACGAAGCAAGACCCACCATTTCTTCTTTCTCTCCCAACAGATCGTATCACGCAACCTCCCCTTTCCTCCCTTCCCTAGGTTGCCGCTGCCACAGACCCATCAGCGCATCCCGGCTCCTCCGGCGCCCACCACCAGAGTCCGCCGCCTCTATCGCCGCCCCGAGCTCCGCCGCCTCCACCACCGGCTCCTCGTTGTAGTGCTAGCAGAGGCCCGAAGACCAGCTCCTCCACCCATCCCTTTCTTCCCCGAGTATGGCAGCGGGAGGAGGGCCGCGCCGCCGCTGACGAGCACGGTGGGACTACCTTCATCGGATATCTTGATTTGCATGACCCAGGTCGACGTCGCGACCGCTATCCAATGTGAGGAAGAGGAGTGGCCGCATCTGGAAGCAAGGGGGAGCAGCCGCGCCTAGAGGTGGTCGTCCCCGGCGCCCGCATCCTCGTAGTCGACCTTGTCCACCCGGACGACCAACCACACATGACTAATCCATGGTTTTGTTAACATCACCCTCTTTCTTTTTTTTATGCTCTGATCTTCAGAAATCCCGTCAAGATATGTCCTTGGTCACTGGAAAAGAGACATATTTTGAATGGTTGGATCTATCTGCGTCAGCAGAATCTGCTGCAAAGGTGGGTATTGGAATGCTCGTTCAAGGTATTTAATTTCTGCATTATATTTCTTACTAGCCATTGAGAGTCTGGTTCTTGCTGGGTTAAGGACATCTAACGTGGGAAGATTTAGTTTGCATTGCAATTGAGACCCATGTGACTCGGAGACGGGTCAAGGGCAACCTTTTTTTTTTAACATCAGTACAGACACAAGCGCTCATATACACGCACATACACGCATCCTATGAACGCACACACGCACACCCTACCCGGTCAAGGGCAACCTCTAATTTGATTGTTAATTACTCCCTCTGTACCGAATACTATGTTGCATAGCCCCGATGCAAGTGTGAGAGATCGTTGGGTCCATTTTTCCCTTGGTACAGAACTATGAATTACACCTACCACACAAATCATGAATTTGTGTTTTTTTTTGCAAAAATGATTCTTTTTTCTTTGCGGGTGAAAAACTTGTATTACTCAACTCATAGAATTACAATCATTAACAGCTAGCTGGACAGTTTCCTCAAGATCACAACCCAACCAAGCCATGGTTCTACCTTTGGTACGAGCAAAACTAGCTAAACTGACACTAACCCCATTTTGGGATCGAGATATATGAGTAATACATGATTCACGAAGACTTAAAAGATATCTAATTTCAGTAACTAAAGAATAGTACACCGATCTATCAATTTCTTTAGACTGAACAAGCTTAAATGCCACAATGAAATCCAACTCTATGGATATTGGATGATTGCTTCTCTGCAGGGAAAATGATTCAGATCCATTATCAAAATTCATCCAAAGTACAAAAGCACCTCAAACATAATAGAAAAATTATATCGAGATTCCAAGACCACCAAACGGCCACTACCGCCGTAAGAACATGGTTGGCTAGACAATCAAATCTTACCCTTGCTTTCCATAAGACTGCTGGATTCACCCCTGCGACCAGGCGTATGTGCGACCCTCGATCTCTAGGCTCCGAAAAATGAAACATATTGTTGGATCATGATTAACGGTACAACGCCACATCACACCACACGACACAAGAAAGAACACGGCAAGATACAAAGGTGCCGATGAGCACGTTACGAACTCATCTGTTTAGAAAAACATTTGGCCGTGGTGTCGTATAACTTTTTTTTCACACAGTACAGACGCAAACACTTATATATACGCGCATACACATATTCTATCCCTATGAGCATCTCGGAGAGACTGAGCCGGCGTGTCATCTTGGTGTTGTATAACTCAAGGGTATCCTTTGGACTTGGCACCGATTATTGTCTCTGCAGCCAGTTTCTTCCACGAGATGCGAAAACAGGTTCTCATCTTATTTTTTGAAACTTTTTTTTTTTTGAAACGGGTTCTCATCTTATCACTCAGAACAGAAACAGAAACAGAACCCTCAGCCCACCAAGATGTCGCGTAGCCTGTCTCTCCATTTGTGTAGGCGCATCCCATGATCACATCGCAGGCCGCCGCTTCGACAGTGCCACGGCATGTTGGAGATAGGAACAGCGCAAGAATCAATCCGTCCGTCAGCCAGTCAGTCCCGGATCGAACAGCCGCTTGACTGCACTGGGAAGCGACGCCGATGGGGTCGATGATCAGCAGCCTCCTCGCCAATCGCAGGCAGGCGACGTGTAGCGGAGCCGATGGATGGGCCACCGCGGCGACCTCCACGCCTGCCGCGTCGACGACCGGGCGCCGTCGCTTTCTTTCGTGGAGCCGGCCGGCAGCCCGCCGCTGGTCTCTGACGCGGCGTCGTCCTCGCCCACGTTGCCGCGAATTTATTCAGTCTGTCTGTCGGGGTCCAGCCAGTGCTGATGGATACACTGCTTCTCTCGACGTAGTAGTACTGGCACCGACTCCGGGCCCACATTATCGTGGTTTTGGATGGAGGTCCGCGTCCGTATCCAGCGAAGAAGCACAAATTCGGCAAACAGTCTCCACGGTTAGCACGTACGTCCTCCATATCTATAGAAAATCTCACATTTGCTGATGAACAGGCGAATCTCACAGGTGTTGTGGATTCGTATGGAGGGCCTGAATTCTGCGTATCACGGTCAAAGGTTTCAGACTGGTAAGCCAAGGAATGCATATGCTCTTATGTTTCAAGCAACATTTTTCGCTTTGTTACACTTCCACAAGAGTGGCAGTCCCACCTAATTAAGTTCCTCCTCCCACTAGCCGATTAACAAGGACCGTGGGCGAGCAGAAACAGAATATCTTTGACCAATTGATGAATTGTTCTTCAGAGAAGTTCAACGCTGCCGGTTAGTTTGTTAGTTTGTTCCTCCCTTTTGCACGTCGTGGGAATCTTCAAACAAGCGTGTCTACTATAGTAATTAAACAACTGATGCCATGTGTTTCATCAGAAGCCAACTGGACGCACATGAGTGCTAACCAGCGGTGCTTTATTTTAAGACGCGGATTAGGTAGATCTCGAGAATGATTTGGAGCCGACAGGGCCCAGATTTGGTGGCCTAAGCCTGCCATTAGCTTAGGCTGGTCACAATGGGGAGGAACTTAGGAGTAACGTCGCACACTCCAATACAACTTTGCTTATGTGGCACATATTTAATGAAGAGAGAGGTGCTTGTGGTAACTACTCCCTCCGGTCCTTTTTACTCTGCACATTGGTTTTGCCGAAAGTCAAACTTTGCTAAGTTTGACCAAATTTATATTAAAAATTATTAGCATCTGTAATATATAATAAATATAATATGAAAATATATTCCAAGATGAATCTATGTGAATGTTTATAATTTTTTATATAAACTTGGTCAAAGTTGAATGAGATTGACTTCGGACAAACCTAATATGCAGAGTAAAAAGGACCGGAGGGAGTAGCTAAGTTACCGGAACATCACACACTCCAAGAAACAATGAGTTTATAACCTAATAAATACATCGTTGCATGACACTACATAAATGTTCCTACCCACTATGGAGGTAGTAACATAGTCTAGGAAAGTGTGTAAATTACTAGCTTATGTTCTTGCCCATTGTGACCAGCCTTAGAGACGACTCATCAAATGTCTACAGAGGCATCTCCAGGTACACTATTGTCCCTGGATCTGACAGTGTCTGTAAAACTGTTTACTGTTAGACTATGTATAGCTTCTGTACCTATGTACGTATATGGTACATATTGTAACACAACCATTATAT
This sequence comes from Triticum dicoccoides, assembly GCF_002162155.2. NCBI lineage: Eukaryota > Viridiplantae > Streptophyta > Magnoliopsida > Poales > Poaceae > Triticum > Triticum dicoccoides. Next base: position 98,277,963 of record NC_041383.1, read on the forward strand.
ATAATGAGATAAGCCACCCCTAGAGGGTTGTGCTGGTTCCTCAAAACTTATTGTCTTACATGGTATCACGCTAGGTTACGATCGCTTCCGCTTCTAAACCCTAATACCCGCACCGCCGCCGCCGCGCCACCGATCGCGCCGCCGCCATGTCGAGCGCCGCCACCACCGGTTCCACTGCTACGGGCTTCCTCCCGGCCTCTCTTGCGGCTCTGCTCAACCTCCCGCTCGATGCCGTCTCTGTTCCGGCTCCGATCGGGACAAGGAGCATCGGCTCCGTCTTCTCCACGCCGCCGGCGCCCTCGCTTGGGCGTGACCTCGTGGTCCACACCGCGGCGCCGCCGTCCGCTGCGGACTCCGCAGGCGTCGTCCCGCCGCTCCTGCCGCAAGCGGATCACACTGCCCCGCTGGCGGGGTTGGCGGCGTCCGCACCGGCCGCGAGCTTTGCGGCGCCCGCCCTGGCTGCGGTCCCGCCTCCTCCCGCATCGGCTTCGGTGCCTCCGGCTGCCTCCATGGTGTTTGCACCCCAGGCAGCCTCCTCGATGGGATCGTCTTCGCCGCCGCCGTTTCACTTCGGTCATCTCATCACCATCAAGCTCTCCGCCGACAACTACATCTTCTGGCGTGCGCAGGTTCTCCCGCTCTTGGGGAGTCACTACCTGCTAGGCTACGTCGACGGATCGCTTCCCTGCCCACCCGCGCTGGTAGACAGCATGCACGGTCCGGTCTACAATCCGGCCCATCGCGTCTGGACGGGGCAGGACCAGGCGAACCTCTCCTCCATCCAGGGGTTGCTCTCGCCGGCAGTTGCCGGCCTTGTTGTCTTCGCGAAGACGTCTCATGAGGCCTGGACCATCCTTGAGCGCACCTTTGCAGCGCAGTCCCAGGCTCGTGTCTCTGCACTCCGTCGTCAGCTTGGAGAGTGTCAGAAGCTTGACTCCACTGCCACTGAGTTCTACAACAAGGTCAAGGGCCTCGCCGACACATTGGCCTCCATTGGACAGCCCCTCACCGACTCCGAGTTCAACTCGTTTATTGTCAATGGTCTTGATGAGGAGTATGATGCCTTAGTCGAGATCATCAACGAGCGGGGCAACTCGACACCCATGCTGGCACACGAGGTTTTCTCTCGGCTCCTTCTCACTGAGCAACGGGTCGAGACTCGCCGCACCAGGGGCACTGGCTCCCTCTCGGCCAACGCCGCCACCAAGGGTGTCCGCTCTTCTTCATCACCCCGGTCTCCCTTGGGGCTGCCACCGTCGCCCGCCTCGGCCCCCCCACCTACTGCGACCTTACCGGGGGCTGGCGGTCCACGTGTGTGTCAGCTTTGTGGCCGCGATGGGCACTGGGCCTCCAAGTGTCATAAGCGCTTCCAGCGAAGCTTCCTTGGTCTTGGCAATGACGACAAAGATACACGCAACAATGCCCGTCAGGTCGCCATGGCTGATCGTCCCGCGCCGCAGAAGCAACAGGGACACACTCAGTCCTACTCCATCGATCCACACTGGTACATGGACTCTGGGGCGACAGAGCATCTAACCAGCGAGATGGGGAAGCTTCACACTCGTGAACCCTATCATGGCTCCGACAAGATCCACACCGCCAATGGAGCAGGTATGCACATCTCTCATATTGGTCAAGCATCTCTTCTCACTAGACATGCCAATAGGAGTCTTCAGCTTCGCAATGTTCTTCGAGTTCCATCTGTGACCCGTAATCTTCTTTCAGTTCCTAAACTCACACATGATAATAATGTGCTTTGTGAATTTCACCCTTTTGATCTTTTTATTAAGGATCGGGGCACGAGGGACATTCTTCTTAGTGGGCGATTGTGCCAGGGCCTCTACCGTCTGGAGCATCCTGGTGTCGCTCGTGTTTTCAGTGGAGTTCGGGTCTCTCCGTCACAGTGGCATGCTCGTCTTGGTCACCCGGCCACACCTATTGTCCGTCATATTTTGCGTCGTCATGAGCTTCCTAGTTTGTCTAGTCATAAAGATGTAGCAGTGTGTGATGCTTGTCAGCAGGGGAAGAGTCATCAACTTCCTTTTTCGGAGTCCAGTCGTGAGGTGAAACATCCTTTAGAACTTGTGTTTTCAGATGTATGGGGTCCTGCTCAGACTTCTGTCAGTGGTCATAATTACTATATCAGTTTCGTTGATGCTTATAGTCGCTTTACCTGGCTTTACCTTATTAAACGCAAATCTGATGTGTTTGATATTTTTGTTCAGTTTCAAAAACATGTTGAACGTCTTCTCAAGCACAAAATTGTTCATGTCCAGTCAGACTGGGGGGGCGAGTATCGCAACCTCAACTCTTTCTTTCAGTCGCTTGGGATAGCTCATCGTTTAGCATGTCCACATACACATCAGCAGAATGGTTCAGTTGAACGTAAGCATCGTCATATTGTTGAAGCTGGTCTTACTCTTTTGGCCCATGCATCTGTTCCGTTTCAGTTTTGGAGTGATGCTTTCACCACTGCATGCTTTCTCATCAACCGTACTCCTACTCGTGTTTTAAACATGAAGACTCCCATTGAGGTTCTCCTTAATGAACAACCTGATTATACCTTTCTCAAGGTATTTGGGTGTGCTTGCTGGCCGCATCTTCGTCCATATAACAAGCGCAAGCTTGAGTTTCGTTCTAAGAAGTGTGTTTTTCTTGGCTATAGCTCTCTTCATAAAGGTTACAAATGTCTTCATGTTCCCACTAATCGTGTCTATATATCTCGGGACGTCGTGTTTGATGAGCATGTTTTTCCCTTTGCCAACCTTCCTGTGTCCACTGTCGAACCACCATCCCTGCATTCATCCTTTGTTGCTTCTGACCAATTTGATGATGTTGCATACTCTCCTTTGCTGTTACCTAACCATGGTGCAGGAACCGGATGTGGAGCTCGTTTGGAGCTGTTGGAGGATTCACCATCATCATCGTCGTCTTCTGGTGGGCACGTCGATCGCCCTATGTTGCATGGCATCGATTCGCGTGCCCATGCATGGTCACCCGACGAGCCCGTCACGCCGAGCATCTCCACTGCTCGGTCCGTTTCGCCAGCGGCCGTCGAGTCGCCCGCGGCTCGGCCCGTCACGCCGTCTTCGCCTGCGGCTCGGCCCGTCACGTCGTCTTCGCCCGCGGCTCGGGTCCTCACGTCGCCTTCATCAGCGGATCGGCCCGCGACATCGGCCGCGCCACGGCCCACTATGCCGAGCTCGCCATCGGCCCGGTCTGTGATGTCGGAGTCGCCAGCTGCTTCGTCTGCTCTGCCGGTTTCGTCGGTGGGTCGGCCTTCTTCGCCAACCGAGTCCGAGGCTACCGTGACTGTCTCCTCGTCACCGGCTGACTCGTCAACGTCGCCGTCCTCCAGCCCGTTGCAGGCTGCTCCGTCGACCTCGGTGGTTCCTGTGTCCCGACCACATACACGCAGTCGCAGTGGCATTTTCAAACCTAAGGAACGTAAGGATGGTACGGTTGCTTGGTTGGCTGCTTGTTTGGCTGCTGCTGTTGCGGATCCATCTTCTGAGCCTCGCTCATATCAGGCTGCCCTGCGCATTCCACATTGGCGAGAGGCTATGGAGCAGGAGTTTCATGCTCTTCTTCGTAACAAGACATGGACTCTCGTTCCTCCACCACCACGGGTAAATGTTATTGACTCAAAATGGGTATTCAAAGTGAAGAAGCATTCGGATGGATCTATTGAGCGTTACAAAGCGCGACTTGTTGCTCGCGGTTTTCGGCAACGTCATGGTCTTGACTATGAGGACACCTTCAGTCCTGTCGTCAAGCCTATCACTATTCGGCTTCTTCTCTCCATTGTTGTTTCTCGTGGTTGGTCACTTCGTCAACTTGATGTGCAGAATGCTTTTCTACATGGATTTTTGGAGGAAGAGGTTTATATGAAACAACCGCCTGGTTTCTCTGATCCTGATCGTCCTGACTATATCTGTCGTCTTTCCAAAGCACTATATGGTTTGAAGCAAGCTCCTCGTGCCTGGCATGCCCGCCTTGCCTCTGCCCTTCGTGCTCATGGTTTTGTGCCGTCTACTGCTGACACTTCATTATTTCTTCTACAGAAGCCAGAAGTCACTATGTATCTTTTGGTATATGTCGATGATATTATCCTTGTCAGCTCTTCTCAGTATGCTGCTGATGCTCTTGTCTGCTCTCTTGGTGCTGATTTTGCGGTCAAAGATCTTGGGAAGCTTCACTACTTTCTTGGAGTTGAGGTCACTTCTCGTGCTACTGGTCTTGTCCTTACGCAGAAGAAGTACTCCTTGGAGTTGTTACAAAGAGCTAGCATGCTGAAGTGCAAACCGACCACCACACCCATGTCGTCTATCGACAAGATAACAGCTGTTGATGGTGAGCTTTTGTCTCCTGTGGATGCCACAGAGTACAGGAGCATTGTTGGTGGACTTCAGTACTTGACGATCACGAGACCAGATATCTCTTATGTTGTTAACAGGGTTTGTCAGTATCTTCAGGCTCCCAGAGATACTCATTGGGCTGCTGTTAAACGCATTCTTCGTTATGTTCAGTTCACCCTGACATTTGGTATGCATATTCGGCCGACTTCCTCTCGGGTCCTTTCGGCCTTCTCTGATGCAGATTGGGCTGGTAGCCCAGATGACAGGCGATCCACGGGGGGTTATGCAGTATTCTTTGGCTCTAATTTGATCGCCTGGAGTGCTCGGAAACAGGCTACTGCGTCACGTAGCAGTACTGAAGCTGAGTACAAGGCTGTGGCTAATGCTACTGCAGAGATTATTTGGGTGCAGTCTTTGCTTCAGGAGTTGGGTTTGTCTCAACCACAGCCTCCTATTCTTTGGTGTGATAACATCGGTGCTACATACCTTTCTGCAAATCCAGTATTTCATGCCCGAATGAAACACATTGAAGTTGACTATCACTTTGTACGGGGACGTGTATCACAGAAGCAACTCCAGATCAAGTTTAACTCATCTAAGGATCAACTTGCAGACATCTTCACTAAGCCTTTACCGCTGCCATAGTTTGAGGCTTGTAGGCGCAATCTTACCCTTCTCAGTTCTTTAGAAAGTGGCTAAGATTGAGGGAGGGTGTTAGACTATGTATAGCTTCTGTACCTATGTACGTATATGGTACATATTGTAACACAACCATTATATATAATGAGATAAGCCATCTCTAGAGGGTTGTGCTGGTTTCCCAAAACTTATTGTTTTACATCTACAGATTTGGTGTTCGTTTATGCTGTCTGTAAAATTTTCAGATTTCTGTAAAAAACTGAACCGTCTTCACTGAAATCCTCAAAAATCGTCCTTTGATTCCTCTTCCGCGTCAATCCCGTCAAAGTCAGCATCGGCGTCAATGTGCATGGCGCCGTGTGCGGGCGCCCTCGTCTCCCGGCGCTGGCCTCTGCCTCAGGTAACCTGTCGTTGTCATGGCGTCCCTGGCGAGCATGTGAGGGGTTCGCCGAGCGAGACGACGGATGATGGATCGCCACCAACGCAACGCGCACACCATCAATGAACAGCGGAGCAGAAAGGGAGAGCGGGTGTAAAGCTACCCACCCCATGGCGGCCATGAAAGGGCAAGCTTTGCTCAGTCTTCTAGATCAGCAAAAGGCGCCTCTCACGAGCGAGGGGAAGCACAGGAAAGTTCGTCGGTGTTTTGGTTCCGAACTTCTCGATCGACGAGCAGCTAAAGAACTGGTGGATGAACGTAGGGATTCAAATAATTTTGAGGAAAAGAAAGAGGAACTTCAATTTCGGTGTGGTTCGTGAAAAAATTCCAGTGTTCTCAACATGGCCTGGATTTGACCGATCCTTACAGGTTGCAAGACGCCATGGACTGATCGAGAATGGAAGCCTTATGAATTCTAATGGCCTAGAGCTACATGCTAATCAGGAGTGATTCCTCCTTGGTTGTTCAGTAGAACCAGTTGGGTCCAACGTGCTTCTGCGGCGGTTGCTGCTGCATGGCGCCGGCGTAGTCCGCTGCTGACAGGTCGAACCCCGGGCCGAACCTGCCCAGCTCCGGCGTCCCCATGCCGAACGGCGCGTCGTCGCCCATGAAGAACGCCGCACTCTGCTGCTGCTGCTGCAGCATAAGGTTGTTCGTGCCAGCAAGCGAGCGTGGTGCCAGAAGGTTGCCGGCGCCGATCTGCATGCTGGGAGCGGCGGCCTCGCTGGCTGCGCCCCTGTGCGCGGCCACGCCGGTCTCGTACATGCTCATCAGCCCGGCGAGGCATCTCTGGTCGGCCACGGGCAGGCCGAAGTCGAACCCGCCGAGCGCCTGGCTCTGCGGGCTGTAGGGCGGACCAGGGAAGAAGGACGACGGCGGCTTGCTCTGGGCGGCGGCGGCGGCGGGGTTGTTGTACCTGCAGGTGTACTGGTGGGCGCTGCGCGCGTTGCGGTCGAGGAAGCCGAGCGCGTGGCCGGCGTGCGGGCACTGCACGTTCTCGCAGGTGTAGACGCGGCCGTTTCCGTTCAGCATCAGGTCCGGCTCGGCGTCCGCGGCGCTCCGCTTCTTGGCGTGGGTGAAGTCGACGTCGGCGGTTTCTTCCTTCATCAGCGCAGGCGGCATGATCATGAACTCGTTGCTCGAGGAAGCGTCCATGGTAAGGTCGACGAACGCGGCTGCCTCGGAGCGCGCCTTGATCTGGTTCGCGGCCTCCTCGCCGAAGAAGTCGACGTCGTACTCGCCGGAGCTGGCGTCGAACGACAGCGCGCCGGCGGAGGGTCGCGGAGGCAGGCATGCGCCGGGATGCAGCTTGTGGCCGAGCTCCTCCTCCGCCTTGAGCACGGCGAGCCATGTGACGATCTCCCTGGCGGTCATCTTGTCCTGCAGGCACTTGGACTGCCGCACGAGGCGGCGGACCTTGTCGACGTCGGGCGACATGTGCTTGATGACGGCGGTGAGCACAGCGACCTTCCACGCCTTCTTGAGGTCGTGCGGCTTCTTGTACGGCGGCGGGCCGAGGTCGTCGGGCACGCCGGCCTCGGGCCACCACGCCTCGGACGGCCCCTGCGGCCACCACGGCGGCGGCACGCCCTTCTCGAGCGGGAACCGGCGCTGCGGCGGGTCGCAGTGCTGCATGAGCGAGGAGAGCAGGGAGCCGAGCGTGGTGTCCTGCAGCTCGTGCAGGGAGCGCGGGCCGGCCGCCGCCCCCGCTCCGTCTTCCCCGCCGCAGAGCGGCCCGGCGTTGTCGGACCGGTGCTTGGCGATGGCCGCGGGGGCGTTGCGGTCGAAGCGGACCTTCTCCTTCCACCAGGCGCGGAGGTTGTCGGAGGCGCCGCCCACGGGCTTGCCGTTCTCGGGGACGATGCCGTAGACGAAGCCCTGCGCGCTGCACGCCTCCATCATCTTGAGCATGTACTTGAGGATCCCGTCCTGCGCGCGCGACATCTTCTTGCGCCGCGCCTGCTGGTCCTGCTGCGACGCCGGCCGCCTCGGCCGCCCCTTGCTCGTCGCCGCGCCGCCGTCGGGCCTCTGGCCCTGCCGCTGCTGCAGCTCTTTGAGGCGCTTGAGCCTCATGCGGTCGCGCCACATGCGGCGCTCCAGCTCCTCGATGCCGTCCACGTCGTCGTCGTCCTCCTCCTCCTCGCTCTCCTCCTCGTCGGGGAACCTATCCCGCTGCTCCGGCGCCGGCGCCGTCACGGGGTCCACGAGGTCGCCGGCCCCCACGAAGCAGCCGGCTCCAAAGAACCCGAAGCCCTTCTCGACGTCGCCGTCCGCCGCGGGGAACGCCATGCGCCGATCCATCATCGCCGCCCCTCCTCCCATCATCTCCACACCTCACCCCGCACACCGACCCCGAAGCAAGCAATCAAGCAACCCCTCCCTCACTCCTCGGCAAGACTCGCAGCACCGAAGTCTATATAGCCACCTGCGCGCAAGCAACACGACGAAGAAAGAAACAACAGTGAGCATGGGACTCTAGAGTGGCAAGAACATGCGCCCATGCAGCAGCAGAGCATCCAAGAAATGGACACGGATCAGAGTTTGCGAGCCACAAATGGCCAAACTGATGGATCGGGAGGCCCCGTGACTACAATCGACCGGCCGAAAAGTGAAGCAAACGGGATCTTGGTTGGATAGGGAGGGAAAAGTGAAATCGATCGTACCTCTTTACAGCGTCTATCGCTGCATCTCTGGTTTCCCTTGGCTTCGCGGCCGGATGAGGAGAATGAGGAGGAGGCGAGGAGGAACACGTTTTGTTGGGGGCGGAAACAGGAGATGGGGAAAGAGCGGCGAGTGGGATGGCCATTATATAATGGCGGGCATCTGGATCTTTTTGACCGACGATTTTGGCGATGACCTGCAAGTTGAGCCATCCGGGTCTCCCGTCTCCCCCATCTCCAATGGTGGGTGTTGCACACGTGGTGGATGCTCATGCTCCGTGCCTGGTGATGGCGTGAGTGGGCTCCCTTTTGGTTTTGCTTTTGCTCAAGGGCGTGTAACAACAGACTGAAAGTTTACAGCGTTTCAGTAAACTCGTTGCGGCCTACACTTGAAGTGCAACCATAACACCAAGAAAGTTATAACACCAAGAAAGTTCTTAATCAAATATCCTGCAAACGTCCGAACCACAAAAGTCATCCAACACCGGCTTGTATCGGT
>NC_041383.1:98286723-98368533 GCF_002162155.2 Triticum dicoccoides
GGGGGGGGGTTGCGGGAGTCTAGACAGTAGCCACGTTGGATTCCGACACCCCAGGCCCACTAAATCCACCCTTTCGGCCTCATTTTCTTTCACTCCGCCACTTCTCCCTCTTACTTTGCATCCGCACCCTCCAACTCTGTCATCGCTGTTGTACCTCTCCGGCCGCCACACAAGCATTGCCGGACGTTCGCAACCAGTACCGACGTGCCCGTTTGCCTTTTACGACTGTGTTGTCCATCTTGGAGCCGTTTGTAGCCATGTACGCTCTGCCGCCCTGTCGACGACCTCCATGAAGGCCACCACGTCCGGCAGGTGTTCGGTCAAATGCCATTGAGCTTATTTTCAGATGCAATTTCGGTTTTTCAGATTAAGAAGGATGGCGGGGTACTCGACCATGAAGGTGTTCGGTCAAATGTTATGTATGAATGATTTGTGCTTTTTTCTTTCCGAACTTTGATGAATATCAAGTGGTTTGCATGAATTTTGTTCGCTAAGTCGAAAACCGACTTGAAATGTATGCGGGCAGCGTTGGATGGCCGGCTCCGGCATCCGTGTCCACGGACGGATACCGGAGCAAACTTGCGGATCACCGTTGTAGATGCCCTAATAAAACTTTGAAAATGAAGGAAAAAATACAAAGAAATAACAAAAGGAAAAAACTCTCGCCCGCCACGGAAGCCCTTGTCGCCAACAACTATCACTGCTTGGTGTTGAGGTTTTTTAGATAAGAGGCTATTCCCCTGCCTTGAAATAAGGTCCTTATAGTTTAAGGTTTACAAGACAAATGGGCCTAGAAGGGAGTGTAGTGAGTTAGATAGTCAGGTTCTTCAGATCGATTCAAGGATTCAACAACGACGGCTGCGACTTTAGGGTGTTGGTCCTTAGGGGCACGTGCACGAAGACTTCCTGGTTGTCATCGACAAGACCAAGTTGGCTCCGATATGGGAGCGGCGACAACAGCGCGTCGGCGGCTCGTTCTGGCGGCAATGTGTCGTGAGATGGGTCATCGTTGGCCTTGTATCATACTTCATTTCGTATCTTTTTTTGTGTGAAAAGAATCAGATCTATTATAAATATTCACTGAAAGTATAAAGCACTTCAAACATAATAAAAATCATGAGTTTTATTATGTTTGAAGTGCTTTGTACTTTCGGTGAATCTTTATAATAGATTGGTTCTTTTCACACAAAAAATAGGAAATGAAGTTATGATACAAGGCCAACGATGACCCATCTCATGACACAACTCGGAACCCAATCGAAGGTAAAAAGTAGCGACACACTGGAAGCACACACACGAGGAAGTAGCATGCAAGGATGAAAGCCACCCTACCTTGTATTAGGAGTCCATGATGTTGCACATAGTTGAGTACACTTGGCATGAAGGCTGTTGACGAGGGTGTCAAGCCGCGCACGGTTCCGTCGTCTCCCCAGAGCTCTCCAAAGCTGCTGCAATAATATCACAATACCCTCAATCGGTGCTTTTATTGTGTGAGTTCCACAATCCCTAAGACATTGCGCAAACTCCGACCCATGTCATTCTAGCATCCTTATGATGACCCACAAGTATAAGGGATCAATCATAGTCCTTTTAATAAGCAAGAGTGTCAAACCCAACGAGGAGCAGAAGATAATGATAAGAGATTTTCAACAAGGTATTGTCTACAAGCACTGAAATTATCGATAACGAATAGTTTGATAGTAAGATAATTTGTAACAAGCAATACGAAGCAATAGTAACAAAGATGCAGCAAGGTAGCTCAATCATTTTTGTAGTAAAGGATAGGCCTTAACAGTCTCTTATAGCAAGTAAAGCGCTCTTGAGGACACGCGGGAATTTCATCTAGTCACTTTCATCATGTTTGTTTGGTTCGCGTTTGCTACTTTGATAATTTGATATGTGGGTGGACCGGTACTTGGGTGTTGTTCTTACTTGAACAAGCCTCCCACTTATGATTACCCCCTCGCAAGCATCCACATCTACGAAAAAGAATTAAGATAAATCTAACCATAGCATGAAACATATGGATCCAAATCAGCCCCTTACGGAATAGCGCATAAACTAGGGTTTAAGTTTCTATCACTCTAGCAACCCATCAATCAAATAACTACTCTATAATGCCTTCCCTTAGGCCCAAAGTGAAGGAAATATGACCTAGAGGCAATAATAAAGTTGTTATTTTATATTTCCTTATATCATGATAAATGTTTATTATTCATGCTAGAATTGTATTAACATGAAACTTGATACATGTGTGAACACATAGACAAAACATAATGTCCCTAGTATGCCTCTACTAGACTAGCTTGTTGATCAAAGATGGCTAAGTTTCCTAGCCATGGACATCAGTTGTCATTTGATGAACGAGATCACATCATTAGGAGAATGATGTGATGGACATGACCCATCCATTAGCTTAGCATTATGATCGTTACAGTTTCATTGCTACTGCTTTCTTCATGACTTATACATGTTCCTCAGACTATGAGATTATGCAACTCTCGAATACCGGAGGAACACCTTGTGTGCTATCAAACGTCACAACGTAAATGGGTGATTATAAAGATGATGTACAGGTGTCTCCGAAGGTGTTTGTTGGGTTGGCATAGATCAAGATTAGGATTTGTCACTCTGAGTATCGGAGAGGTATCTCTGGCCCCTCTCGGTAATGCACATCATAAGCCTTGCAAGCAATGTGACTAATGAGTTAGTTGCGGGATGGTGTATTACAGAACGAGTAAAGAGACTTGCCTGTAACGAGATTGAACTAGGTATGAAGATACCGACGATCAAATCTCGGGTAAGTAACATACCGATGACAAAGGGAATAACGTATGTTGTCATAAGGTCTGACCGATAAAGATCTTCGTAGAATATGTAGGAACCAATATGGGCATCCAGGTTCCGTTATTGGTTATTGACCAGAGAAGTGTCTCGGTCATGTCTACATAGTTCTCGAACCCGTAGGGTCCGCACGCTTAATGTTCGTTGACGATATAGTATTATATGAATTATGTATGTTGGTGACCGAATGTTGTTCGGAGTCCCAGATGAGATCACGGACATGACGAGGAGCTCCGGAATGGCCCGGAGGTAAAGATTCATATATTGGATAGTATGGTTAGGCCAAGGGGTCACGCCCACGGGGCGGTAAGTCGGTGCAAAAGGAGTTTTGCGAAGGCCAGGGGTCCAAACGCCGGAGACCATGGCGTCTGGCTCTGGGCCAGACGCCAAGGATTGTGGCGTTTGGTCCTGGAGTCCGAGTGGGACTCTTGCCTTTCGGGCAAAACCAACTTTGAGGAGGCTTTTGCTCCAAGTTTCGACCCCAGGGCTCAACATATAAATAAAGGGGCAGGTCTAGCACAAAGGACATATCAAGAAACACCAAGCCATGTGCCGGCAACCCCGTCCCTCTCGTTTATCCTTCGTTATAGTTTCCGTTGTGCTTGGCAAAGCCCTGCGGAGATTGTTCTTCACCAACACCGTCACCACACTGTCGTGCTGCCGGAACTCATCTACTACTTTGGTCGTCTTGCTGGATCAAGAAGGCGAGGATGTCATCGAGCTGAACGTGTGCTGAACGCGGAGGTGTCGTACGTTCGGTACTTGATCGGGACAGGTCGTGAAGGTGTACGACTACATCAACCGCGTTGATAAACGCTTCCTCTTTGCGATCTTCAAGGGTATGAAGATGCTCTCCCCTTTCGTAGCTATGCATCTCCTAGATAGATCTTGCATGATCGTAGCAATTTTTTTGAATTACTACGTTCCCCAACAGTGGTATCAGAGTCAGGTCTATGCGTAGATGTTTTATGCATGAGTAGAACACAAAGAGTTGTGGGCGATAATAGTCATACTGCTTACCACCAACGGCTTACTTTGATTCGGCGGTATTGTTGGATGAAGCGGCCCGGACCGACATTACATGACTGCGTTCACGAGACTGGTTCTACTGACGTGCTTTTGCACACAGGTGGCTGGCGGGTGTCAGTTTCTCCAACTTTAGTTGAATCGAGTTTGATTACGGCCGATCCTTGTTGAAGGTTAAAACATCACACTTGACGAAAAATCATTGTGGTTTTGATGCGTAGGTAAGAAAAGTTCTTGCTAGAAGCCCGTAGCAGCCACGTAAAACTTGCAACAATAAAGTAGAGGACGTCTAACTTGTTTTTGCAGGGCATGTTGTGATGTGATATGGTCAAGACATGACATGATATAAATTGTTGTATGAGATGATCATGTTTTGTAATAGAGTTATCGGCAACTGGCAGGAGCCATATGGTTGTCGCTTTATTGTATGAAATGCAATCGCCATGTAATTGCTTCACTTTATCACTAAGCGGTAGCGATAGTCGTAGTAGCAATAGTTGGTGAGACGACAATGATGCTTCAATGGAGATCAAGGTGTCAAGCCGGCGACGATAGAGATCATGACAATGCTTCGGTGATGGAGATCATGAGCACAAGATGATGATGGCCATATCATGTCACATATTTTAATTGCATGTGATGTTTATCTTTTATACTTCTTATTTTGCTTGGTACGGCGGTAGCACTATAAGATGATCTCTTACTAAAATTTCAAGGTATAAATGTTCTGCCTGAGTATGCACCATTGCGACAGTTCTTCGTGCTGAGACACCACATGATGATCGGGTGTGATAGGCTCTATGTTCACATACAACGGGTGCAAGCCAGTTTTGCACATGCAGAATACTTGGGTTAAACTTGATGAGCCTAACATATGCAGATATGGCCCCGGAACACTGGAGACCGAAAGGTCGAGCGTGAGTCATATAGTAGATATGATCAACATAGAGATGTTCACCATTGAAAACTACTCCGTCTCACGTGATGATCGGACATGGTTTAGTTGATATGGATCACATGATCATTTAGATGACTGGAGGGATGTCTATCTAAGTGGGAGTTCTTAAGTAATATGATTAATTGAACTTTAATTTATCATGAACTTAGTCCTGATAGTATTTTGCAAATTATGTTGTAGATCAATAGCTCGCGTTGTAGCTTCCCTATGTTTTTTATATGTTCCTAGAGAAAACTAAGTTGAAAGATGATAGTAGCAATGATGCGGATTGGGTCCGTGGTCTGAGGTTTATCCTCATTGCTGCAGAGAAGAATTATGTCCTTAATGCACCACTGGGTGACAAACCTATTGCAGGAGCAAATGCATATGTTATGAACGTTTGGCTAGCTCAATATGATGACTACTTGATAGTTTAGTGCACCATGCTTTACGGCTTATAACCAGGACTTCAAAAATGTTTTGAAATGTCACAGAGCATATGAGATGTTCCAAGAGCTGAAATTGGTATTTCAGACTCATCCCCGTGTCAAGAGGTATGAGACCTCTGACAAGTACTTCGCCTAAAAGATGGAGGAGAATTGCTCAACTAGTGAGCATGTGCTCAGAATGTCTGGGTACTACAATCGCTTGAATCAAGTGGGAGTTAATCTTCCAGATAAGACAGTGATTGACAGAGTTCTGTAGTCACCATCACCAAGTCACTGGAACTTCGTGGTGAACTATAGTATGCAAGGGATGATGAAAACGATTCCCGAACTCTTTGTGATGCTGAAATCGATGCAGGTAGAAATCAAGAAAGAGCATCAAGTGTTGATAATTGACAAGACCACCAGTTTAAAGAAAAGGGCAAAGGGAAAGAAAGGGAACTTCAAGTAGAATGGCAAGCAAGTTGCCACTCCCGTGAAGAAGCCAAAGCTGGACCTAAGCTTGAAACGGAGTGCTTCTACTGCAAAGGAAATGGTCACTGGAAGCGGAACTACCCCAAATATTTGGTGAATAAGAAGGATGGCAAAGTGAACAAAGGTATATTTGATATACATGTTATTGATGTGTACCTTACTAGTGCTCCTAGTAACCCCTAGGTATTTGATACTTGTTCAGTTGCTAAGATTAGTAACTCGAAACAGGAGTTGCAGAATAAATAGAGACTAGTTGAGGGTGAGTGCTGATGTATGTTGGAAGTGGTTCCAAGATTGATATGATCATCATCGCACACTCCCTATACTTTCGGGATTAGAGTTGAACCTAAATAAATGTTATTTGGTGTTTGCGTTAAAGCATGAATATGATTAGATCATGTTTATTGCAATACAATTATTCATTTAAGACAGAGAATAATTGTTATTCTATTTACATGAATAAAACCTTCTATGGTCATACACCCAATGTTGATGGTTTACTGAATCTCGATCGTAGTGACACACATATTCACAATATTGATGCCAAAAGATGCAAAGTTGATAATGATAGTGCAACATACTTGTGGCACTGCCATTTAGGTCATATTGGTGTAAAGTGCTATGTCTTGAGCTTGCGTTGGTTTTCCTTGAAGAGGAAAGGGTGATGCAACAATAGTAGCATAAGTATTTCCCTCAGTTTTTGAGAACCAAGGTATCAATCCAGTAGGAGGCTCCTCAAAAGTCCCACGCACCTACACAAACAAACAAGAACTCGCAACCAACACAATAAAGGGGTTGTCAATCCCTTCAAGGCCACTTGCGAAAGTGAGATCTGATAGAGATAATATGATAAGATAAATATATTTTTGGTATTTTATAATATAGATTGGAAAAGTAAAGATGCAAATAAAAGTAGATTGAAAGCTTAGACTCGGGGACCATAGGTTTCACTAGTGGCTTCTCTCAAGATAGCATAAGTATTACGGTGGTTGAACAAATTACTGTCGATCAATTGATAGAAAAACGAATAATTATTAGATTATCTAGGCATGATCATGTATATAGGCATCACATCCGTGACAAGTAGACCGACTCCTGCCTGCATCTACAACTATTACCCCACACATCGACCGCTATCCAGCATGCATCTAGAGTATTAAGTTCATAAAGAACGGAGTAACGCATTAAGAAAGATGACATGATGTAGAGGGATAAACTCATGCAATATGATATAAACCCCATTTTTTATCCTCGATGGCAACGATACAATACGTGCCTTGCTGCCCCTGCTGTCACAGGGAAAGGACACCGCAAGATTGAACCCAAAGCTAAGCACTTCTCCCATTGCAAGAAAGATCAATCTAGTAGGCCAAACCAAACTGATAATACGAAGAGACTTGCAAAGATAACTCAATCGCACATAAAAGAATTCAGAGGAGATTCAAATATTTCTCATAGATAAACTTGATCATAAACCCACAATTCATCGGATCTCGACAAACACACCGCAAAAAGAGTTACATCGAATAGGTCTCCAAGAAGATCAAGGAGAACTTTGTATTGAGATTCAAAGAGAGAGATAAGAAGCCATCTAGCTAATAACTATGGACCCGAAGGTCTGTGGTAAACTACTCACAACTCATCGGAGAGGCCTTGGAGATGATGTATGATACGTCTCCAACGTATCTACTTTTCCAAACACTTTTGCCCTTGTTTTGGACTCTAATTTGCATGATTTGAATGAAACTAACCCGGACTGACGCTGTTTTCAGTAGAACTGCCATGGTGTTGTTTATTGTGCAGAAAACAAAAGTTCTCGGAATGACCTGAAAATCTACGGAGATAAGTTTTGGAAAATATAAAAAATATGGCGAAAGAACCAAGGCCAGGGGGCCCACACCCTGTTCACGAGGGTGGGGGGCGTGCCCTCCCCCTGGGCGCGCCCCCCTGTCTCGTGGGCCCCCTGCTGCTCCACCGACCTCAACTCCAACTCCATATATTCCCTTTCATGGAGGAAAAAATAAGAGAGAAAATTTCATCGCGTTTTACGATACGGAGCCGCCGCCAAGCCCTAATCTCTCTCGAGAGGGCTGATCTGCAGTCCGTTCGGGGCTCCGGAGAGGGGGATCCGTTGCTGTCATCATCATCAACCATCCTCCATCACCAATTTCATGATGCTCACCGCCGTGCGTGAGTAATTCCATCGTAGGCTTGCTGGACGGTGATGGGTTTGATGAGATTTACCATGTAATCAAGTTAGTTTTGTTAGGGTTTGATCCCTAGTATCCACTCTGTTCTGAGATTGATGTTGCTATGACTTTGCTGTGCTTAATGCTTGTCATGAGGGCCCGAGTGCCATGATTTCAGATCTGAACCTATTATGTTTTCATGAATATATGTGAGTTCTTGATCCTATCTTGCAAGTCTATAATCACCTATTATGTGTTATGATCCGACAACCCCGAAGTGACAATAATCGGGATACTTCTCGGTGATGACCATAGTTTGAGGAGTTCATGTATTCACTATGTGTTAATTCTTTGGTCCGGTTCTCTATTAAAAGGAGGCCTTAATATCCCTTACTTTCCACTAGGACCCCGCTGCCATGGGAGGGTAGGACAAAAGATGTCTGCAAGTTCTTTTCCATAAGCACGTATGACTATATTCGGAATACATGCCTACATTACATTGATGAATTGGAGCTAGTTCTGTGTCACCCTATGTTATAGCAATTACATGAGGAATCGCATCCGACATAATTATCCATCACTGATCCAATGCCTATGAGCTTTTCACATATTGTGCTTCGCTTATTTACTTTTCCGTTGCTACTGTTACAATTCCTACAAAACTATTATCTTTACTTTTGCCACTGTTACCATTACTATCATACTACTTTGCTACTAAATACTTTGCTGCAAATACTAAGTTATCCAGGTGTGGTTGAATTGACAACTCAACTGCTAATACTTAAGAATATTCTTCGTCTCCCCTTGTGTCGAATCAATAAATTAGGGTTGAATACTCTACCCTCGAAAGCTGTTGCGATCCCCTACACTTGTGGGTTATCAAGACTAATTTTTGGCGCCGTTGCCGGGGAGCATAGCTCTATTCTTTGAGTCACTTGGGATTTATATCTGTTGATCACTATGAGGAACTTGAAAGACGAAAGAACCAAGATTTTTCTCTCAACTACGAGGGGAGGTAAGGAACTGCCATCTAGCTCTGCACTAGATTCTCCTTCTGTTTTGAGTAAGCTTGCGACACCTAAACCTTCTAATGCTATGAATTCTGATATGTCGCATGTTATTGATGATGCCACTTCTGCTATGCATGATACTTATGATGAAACTACTTCTGTGCGTGATACTACTGTGCCATTAGGTGAATTTCTTGATGCACAACTTGCTAGGGTTAGAGAGAATGAAATTATTGAAGATGCTATTATTGATGATAGTGATGATGAAAGTTCTCCCCCTGATTATGAATTACCTTGTTCCTAAGGGTTATGTTATGAATGAGGAAGCTGCTAGAGCTATCTTTGCTTGCAAAGATAGATATGATCTTAAAAAGTTATTAGCTAAATGGAAGCAGCAATCTCCTAATGCTAGAATGAAACCTGACCCCGCTTTTTCTACTTCACCTATCTGTGTTCCAACTGCTCTATGGTTCATACCCTACATACTAGCCATAGATGCATCGAAATAAGCAAACAACACACGAAAAACAGAATCTGTCAAAAACAGAACAGTCTGTAGTAATCTGTAACTCTCGAATACTTATGGAACTCTAAAATTTCTACCAAAATAGGTAGTCCTGGGCAATTTTTCTATTGACCTACAGCAAAAAGAATCAATCCAAAAGAACGTTTCTGTGAATTACTAAAATTATTTTCGTGCGCGCAAAAGTTTCTGTTTTTTAGCAGAGTCAAATTAACTATCACCGTAGGTTATCCTATAGGTTCTACTTGGAACAAACACTAATTAAAACATGAACACACATCTAAACAGAAGCTAGATGAAATATTTATTACTAAACAGAAGCAAAAATAAAGAAACAAAAATAAAATTGAGTTGTCTCCCAACAAGCGCTATCGTTTAACGTCCCTAGCTAGGCATTGACAATTTTAATGATGCTCATATGAAAGATAGCAATTGAAACACGAAGAGAGCATCATGTAGCATGTGAAAAACACATCTAAGTCTAACATACTTCCTATGCATAGGCATCTTGTAAGCAAACAAATTATCAAGGCAAGCAAAAACTAGCATATGCAAGGAAGAACAAAGAGATGATAGCAATCTCAACATGAAGAGAGGTAATTTAGTAACATGAAAATTTCTACAACCATATTTTCCTCTCTCATAATAATTACATGTAGGATCATAAGCAAATTCAACAAAATAGCTATCACATAAAATATTTTCAACATGATCCACATGCATGCAAAGTTGACACTCTTCCAAAATAGTGGGATTAACATTAACTAAAGTCATGACCTCTCCAAACCCAGTTTTATCAAAAAGTTCATAAGATTGAACATTCTCCAAATATGTGGGATCTAAAGTTGACACTCTTACAAACCCACTTTCAATATTATTGCAAACATTATTATCAATCTCATATTCATCATGGGGCTTAAATAAATTTTCAAGATCATACAAAGAATTACCCCAATCATGATCATTGCAACAAGTAGAGGACATAGCAAAACTAGCATCCCCAAGCTTAGAGTTTTGCATATTATTTGCACAATTTATGTCAATAGAATTTATAACAAAATCATTGCAATCATGCTTTTTATTCAAAGATCTATCGTGAATTGCTTCATAAAGTACTTCATCACAATTTTCAGATTCACGAATTTCAAGCAAAACCTCATAAAGATAATCTAGTGCACTCAACTCACTAGCAATAGGTTCATAATAATTGGATAGCTTAAAGAGATTAGCAAGTGGATGATGATCCATAAACTTTTAGCAAGTGAAGATGCAAGCAAAAAGAAGGCACGTGGTAACATAAGATCGGACGGAAGAAGGGCGAATAAAATGGCAAGGTTGAAGTGGGGGAGAGGAAAACGAGAGGAAAATGGAAAATAATGTAATGCGAGGGAGATGAGTTTGTGATGGGTACTTGGCATGTCTTGACTTGAGCGAAGACCTCCCCGGCAACGGCGCCAGAAATCCTTCTTGCTACGTCTTGAGCTTGCGTTGGTTTTCCTTGAAGAGGAAAGGGTGATGCAACAATAGTAGCATAAGTATTTCCCTCAATTTTTGAGAACCAAGGTATCAACCCAGTAGGAGGCTCCTCAAAAGTCCCACGCACCTACACAAACAAACAAGAACTCGCAACCAACACAATAAAGGGGTTGTCAATCCCTTCAAGGCCACTTGCAAAAGTGAGATCTGATAGAGATAATATGATAAGATAAATATATTTTTGGTATTTTATAATATAGATTGGCAAAGTAAAGATGCAAATAAAAGTAGATTGAAAGCTTATATGATAAAAGATAGACCCGGGGACCATAGGTTTCACTAGTGGCTTCTCTCAAGATAACATAAGTATTACGGTGGGTGAACAAATTACTGTCGAGCAATTGATAGAAAAGCGAATAATTATGAGATTATCTAGGCATGATCATGTATATAGGCATCACGTCCGTGACAAGTAGACCGACTCCTGCCTGCATCTACTACTATTACTCCACACATCGACCGCTATCCAGCATGCATCTAGAGTATTAAGTTCATAAAGAACGGAGTAACGCATTAAGAAAGATGACATGATGTAGAGCGATAAACTCATGCAATATGATATAAACCCCATCTTTTTATCCTCGATGGCAACGATACAATACGTGCCTTGCTGCCCCTGCTGTCACTGGGAAAGGACACCGCAAGATTGAACCGAAAGCTAAGCACTTCTCCCATTGCAAGAAAGATCAATCTAGTAGGCCAAACCAAACTGATAATTCGAAGAGACTTGCATAAATAACTTAATCACACATAAAAGAATTCAGAGGAGATTCAAATATTTCTCATAGATAAACTTGATCATAAACCCACAATTCATCGGATCTCGACAAACACTCCGCAAAAAGAGTTACATCGAATAGGTCTCCAAGAAGATCAAGGAGAACTTTGTATTGAGATTCAAAGAGAGAGAAGAAGCCATCTAGCTAATAACTATGGACCCGAAGGTCTGTGGTAAACTACTCACAACTCATCGGAGAGGCCTTGGAGATGATGTAGAGGCCCTCCATGATCGATTCCCCCTCCGGCGGAGCGCTGACGAAGGCTCCAACATGGGATCTCGCGGATACCGAAGGTTACGGCGGTGGAAATAGTTTTTCGTGGTCGCTTCTGATGTTTTCGGGGTACATGGGTATATATAGGAGGAAGAAGTAGGTCGGTGGACACTCGAGGGGCCCACGAGGGTGGGGGCGCGCCCAGCCCTAGGGGGCACATCGTGCACCCTCGTGGCCGCCTCGCTTGTTTCTTGACTTCCACTCCAAGTCCTCTAGATCATGTTTGTTCCAAAAAGATCGCTCCCGAAGGTTTCATTCTGTTTGGACTCCGTTTGATAATCCTTTTCTTTGAAACATTGAAATAGGCAAAAAAACAACAATTCGGGCTGGGCCTCTGGTTAGTAGGTTAGTCCCAAAAATGATATATAAGTGTAAAGTAAAGCCCATAAACATCCAAAACAGGTAATATAATAGCATGGAACAATAAAAAATTATAGATATGTTGGAGACGTATCATAAAGCGCATGAAGAAAGTCCATGCTGATGGGATTTTGGAATCACTTGATATGAATCACTTTGTGCTTGCGAACCATGCCTCATGGGCAAGATGACTAAAAGTCCGTTCTCCGGAAAAATGGAACGAGCTACTGACTTATGGGAAATAATACATACCGATGTATGTGGTCCAATGAGCGTTGAGGCTCATGGTGGGTATCATTATTTTCTGACCTTCACAGATGATTTGTGCAGATATGGGTATATCTACTTAATGAAACACAAGTCCAAAACATTTGAAAAGTTCAAAGAATTTCAGAGTGAAGTGGAGAATCATCGTAACAAGAAAATAAAGTTTCTACGATCTGATCGTAGAGGTCAATATTTGAGTTATGAGTTTGGCCTTCATTTAAAACAATGTGGAATAGTTTCACATCTCATGCCACCTGGAACACCACAGCGTAATGGTGTGTCCGAATGTCATAACCGTACTTTATTATATATGGTGCGATATATGATGTCTCTTACCGATTTACCACTATCGTTTTGGGATTATGCATTAGAGATAGCTGCATTCACGTTAAACAGGGCACCATCAAAATCCGTTGAGATGACGCCTTATGAACTATAGTTTGGAAGAAGCCAAAGTTGTCGTTTCTTAAAGTTTGGGGCTGCGATGCTTATATGAAAAAGCTTCAACCTGATAAGCTCGAACCCAAATCGGAGAAATGCGTCTTCATAGGATACCCAAAGGAAACTATTGGGTACACCTTCTATCAGAGATCCGAAGGCAAGACCGTTGCTAAGAATGGATGCTTTCTAGAGAAGGAGTTTCTCTCGAAATAAGTGAGTGGGAGGAAAGTGGAACTTGATGAGGTAATTGTACCTTCTCCCGAATTGGAAAGTAGTTCATCACAAAAAATCTGTTCTAGTGATTCCTACACCAATTAGTGAGGAAGTTAATGATGATGATCATGAAACTTCAGATCAAGTTACTACCGAACCTCGTAGGTCTTCCAGAGTACGATCCGCACCAGAGTGGTACGGTAATCCTATTCTAGAAGTCATGTTACTAGACTATGATGAACCTATGAACTATGAGGAAGCGATGATGAGCCCAGATTTCACGAAATGGCTTGAGGCCATGAAATCTGAGATGGGATCCATGTATGAGAACAAAGTGTGGACTTGCCCGATGATCGGCAAGCCATATTAAATAAATGGATCTTCAAGAGGAAGGCGGATGCTGATAGTAGTGTTACTATCTACAAAGCTCGACTTGTTGCAAAAGGTTTTCGAGAAGTTCAAGGTGTTGACTACAATGAGATTTTCTCAACTGTAGCGATGCTTAAATCCGTCCGAATCATGCTAGCAGTTGCCATATTTTATGAAATCTGGCAAATGGATGTCAAAACTACATTGCTTAAATTGATATTTCTTAAAGAAGAGTTGTATATGATGTAACCAGAAGGTTTTGTCGATCCTAAAGGTACTAACAAGGTATGCAAGCTCCAGCGATCCATCTATGGACTGGTGCAAGCATCTTGGAGTTGGAATATACGCTTTGATGAGATGATCAAAGCATATAGTTTTATACAGACTTGCGGTGAAGCCTGTATTTACAAGAAAGTGAGTGGGAGCACTACAACCTTTCTGATAAGTATATGTGAATGACATATTGTTAATCAGAAATGATGTAGAATTTTTCTGGAAAGCATAAATGAGAGTTTGAAAGGAGATTTCAAAGAAAGACCTCGGTGAAGCTTCTTACATAGTGGGCATCAAGATCTATAGAGATAGATCAAGACGCTTGATAAAGTTTTTTCAATGACTATATACCTTGATGATACGTCTCCAACGTATCTATAATTTTTTATTGTTCCATGCTATTATATTACCCGTTTTGGATGTTTATGGGCTTTACTATACACTTTTATATCATTTTTGGGACTAACCTATTAACTGGAGGCCCAACCTAAATTGCTGTTTTTTTTGCCTATTTGAGTGTTTCAGAGAAAAGGAATATCAAACGGAGTCCAAATGGAATGAAACCTTTGGGAGAGATCTTTTTGGAACAAACGCAATCCAGGAGACTTGAAGTGGATGTCAAGAAGCAGCCGAGGCGGCCACGAGGCAGGAGGGCGCGCCCTAGGGGGGTGGGCACGCGCCCACCCTCGTGGGCCCCTTGTGGCTCCCCTGACCGACTTTCTTCGCCTATATATACTTGCATACCCTGAAAACACCGAGGAGCACCACGAAACCCTATTTCCACCGCCGCAACCTTCTGTACCCGTGAGATCCCATCTTGGAGCCTTTTCCGGCGCTCCGCCGGAGGGGGAATCGACCATGGAGGGCTTCTACATCAACGCCAAGGCCTCTCCGATGAGTTGTGAGTAGTTTGCCATAGACCTTCGGGTCCATAGTTATTAGC
The DNA here is from genome assembly GCF_002162155.2 of Triticum dicoccoides. Lineage (NCBI taxonomy): Eukaryota > Viridiplantae > Streptophyta > Magnoliopsida > Poales > Poaceae > Triticum > Triticum dicoccoides. The sequence goes on from NC_041383.1 coordinate 98,301,627, forward strand.
TATATGACTTCTTCTCTCTCTTTGAATCTCAATACAATGTTCTCCTCGATCTTCTTGGAGATCTATTCGATGTAACTCTTTTTGCGGTGTGTTTGTCGAGATCCAATGAATTGTGGGTTTATGATCAAGTTTATCTATGAGAAATATTTGAATCTCCTCTGAATTCTTTTATGTATGATTGGTTATCTTTGCAAGTCTCTTCAAATTATCAGTTCGGTTTGGCCTACTAGATTGATCTTTCTTGCAATGGGAGAAGTGTTTAGCTTTGGGTTCAATCTTGCGGTGTCCTTTCCCAGTGACAGCAGGGGCAGCAAGGCACGTATTGTCTTGTTGCCATCGAGGATAAAAAGATGGGGTTTATATCATATTGCTTGAGTTTATCCCTCTACATCATGTCATCTTGCCTAATGCGTTACTCTGTTCTTATGAACTTAATACTCTAGATGCATGCTGGATAGCGGTCGATGTGTGGAGTAATAGTAGTAGATGCAGAATCGTTTCGATCTACTTGTCGCGGATGTGATGCCTATATACATGATCATGCCTAGATATTCTCATAACTATGCTCTTTTCTATCAATTGCTCGACAGTAATTTGTTCACCCACCGTAATAATTATGCTATCTTGAGAGAAGCCACTAGTGAAACCTATGACCCCGGGTCTATTTTCCATCATATAAGTTTTCAATCTACTTTGTTTTGCAATCTTTACTTTCCAATCTATATTATAAAAATACCAAAAATATTTATCTTATCTTATTATCTCTATCAGATCTCACTTTTGCAAGTGGCCGTGAAGGGATTGACAACTCGTTTATCGTGTTGGTTGCGAGGTTCTTGTTTGTTTGTGTAGGTATGAGGGACTTGCGTGGAGCCTCCTAATGGATTGATACCTTGGTTCTCAAAACTGAGGGAAATACTTACGCTACTTTGCTGCATCACACTTTCCTCTTCAAAGGAAAACCAACGCAGTGCTCAAGAGGTAGCAAGAAGGATTTATGGCGCTGTTGTCGGGGAGGTCTTCGCTCAAGTCAAGGCATACCAAGCACCCATCACAAACTCTTCTCCCTCGCATTACATTATTTGCCATTTGCCTCTCGTTTTCCTCTCCCCCACTACACCCTTGCTGTTTTATTCGCCCTCTCTTTCCCGTTTGCCTCTTTTTCACTTGCCTCTTGTGTGCTTGTGTGTTGGATTGCTTGTCACGATGGCTCAAGATAATACTAAAATGTGTGACTTTTCCAATACCAACAATAATGATTTCCTTAGCACTCCGATTTCTCCTCTTACCGATGTTGAATCTTGTGAAATCAATGCTGCTTTGTTGAATCTTGTCATGAAAGATCAATTCTCTGGCCTTCCTAGTGAAGATGCCGCTACTCATCTAAAAAACTTTGTTGATTTGTGTGATATGCAAAAGAAGAAAGACATGGATAATGATATTGTTAAATTGGAGTTATTTCCGTTTTGGCTCCGTCTTTGCCTAAAAATAGTATTGATTCATGGAATAAGTGCAAAGTGTTGGGGAACGTAGCAGAAATTCAAAATTTTCCTACGTGTCACCAAGATCTATCTATGGAGAGACCAGCAACGAGTAGAAAGAGAGTGCATCTACATACCCTTGTAGATCGCTAAGCGGAAGCGTTCAAGTGAACGGGGTTGATGGAGTCGTACTCGTCGTGATTCAAATCACCGATGATCCTAGTGCCGAACGGACGACACCTCCGCGTTCAACACACGTACAGCCCGGTGACGTCTCCCACGCCTTGATCCAGCAAGGAGAGAGGGAGAGGTTGAGGAAGACTCCATCCAACAGCAGCACAACGGCGTGGTGGTGGTGGAGGAGCGTGGCAATCCAGCAGGGCTTCGCCAAGCACCATGGGAGAGGAGGAGTAGGAAGAGAGGTAGGGCTGTGCCAGAACTTCGTGTATAGCTCCCATGCGCCTCCCCACTATATATAGGGGTGGAGGGGCTGGTTTCTTGCCCTCCAAGTCCATTGGGGTGTTGGCCAAGGTGGGAGGAAAGAAATCTCATTATTTCCTTCCCCACCGATTGTTATCCCCCCTTTTTAGGGATCTTGATCTTATCCCTTCGGGATATGATCTTATTCCTTCTAAGGGGGGATCTTGGTGCGCCTTGACCAGGGGTGTGGGGCCTTGCCCCCACTACCCACGTCCATGTGGGTCCCCCCATGCAGGTGGGCCCCACTCCGGAACCTTCTAGAACCTTCCCGGTACAATACCGAAAAATCCCGAACATTTTCCGGTGGCCAAAATAGGACTTCCCATATATAAATCTTTACCTCCGGACCATTCCGAAACTCCTCGTGACGTCCGGGATCTCATCCGGGACTCCGAACAACATTCGGTAACCACATACAAACTTCCTTTATAACCCTAGCATCATCGAACCTTAAGTGTGTAGACCCTACGGGTTCGGGAGACATGTAGACATGACCGAGACGTTCTCCGGTCAATAACCAACAGCGGGATATGGATACCCATGATGGCTCCCACATGTTCCACGATGATCTCATCGGATGAACCACGATGTCAAGGACTTAATCAATCCCGTATTCAATTCCCTTTGTCTATCGGTATGTTACTTGCCCGAGATTCGATCGTCGGTATCCAATACCTTGTTCAATCTCGTTACCGGCAAGTCACTTTACTCGTTCCGTAACACATCATCCCGTGATCAACTCCTTGGTCACATTGCGCATATGATGATGTCCTACCGAGTGGGCCCAGAGATACCTCTCCGTTTACACGGAGTGACAAATCCCAGTCTCGATCCGCATAAAACAATAGATACTTTCGGAGATACCTGTAGTGCACCTTTATAGTCACCCAGTTACGTTGTGACGTTTGATACACCCAAAGCACTCCTACGGTATCCAGGAGTTACACGCTCTCATGGTCGAAGGAAGAGATACTTGACATTTGCAAAGCTCTAGCAAATGAACTACACGATCTTTTGTGCTAGTCTTAGGATTGGGTCTTGTCCATCACATCATTCTCCTAATGATGTGATCCCGTTATCAACGGCATCCAATGCCCATAGCCAGGAAACCATGACTATCTGTTGATCACAACGAGCTAGTCAACTAGAGGCTCACTAGGGACATATTGTGGTCTATGTATTCACACGTGTATTACGATTTCCGGATAATACAGTTATAGCATGAATAAAAGACAATTATCATGAACAAGGAAATATAATAATAATACTTTTATTATTGCCTCTAGGGCATATTTCCAACAGTCTCCCACTTGCACTAGAGTCAATAATCTAGTTCACATCGCCATGTGATTAACACTCACAGGTCACATCGCCATGTGACTAATACCCAAGAGTTTACTAGAGTCAGTAGTCTAGTTCACATCACAATGTGATTAACACTCAATGAGTTTTATGTTTGATCATGTTGCTTGTGAGAGAGGTTTTAGTCAACGGGTCTGAACCTTTCAGATCCGTGTGTGCTTTACAAATCTCTATGTCATCTCCTAGATGCAGCTACCACGCTCTATTTGGAGCTATTCCAAACAACTGTTCTACTTGGAGCTATTCTAAATTATTGCTCCATTATATGTATCCGGTCTCTCTACTCAGAGCTATCCGGATAGGTGTCAAGCTTGCATCGTCATAACCTTTACGACGAACTCTTTTACCACCTCCATAATCGAGAAAATTCCTTAGTCCACTAGTTACTCAGGATAACTTTGACCGCTGTCCTGTGAGCCATTCTTGGATCACTCTTGTACCCCTTGACTGACTCATGGCAAGGCACACTTCAGGTGCGGTACACAGCATAGCATACTGAAGAGCCTACGTCTTAAGCATAGGGGACGACCTTCGTCCTTTCTCTCTATTCTGCCATGGTCGAGCTTTAAGTCTTAACTTCGTACCTTACAACTCAAGCAAGAACTCCTTCTTTGACTGGTCCATCTTGAACACCTTCAAGATCATGTCAAGGTATGTGCTCATTTGAAAGTATTATTAAGCATTTTGATCTATCCTTATAGATCTTGATGCTCAATGTTCAAGTAGCTTAATCCAGGCTTTCCATTGAAAAACACTTTCAAAATAACCCTATATGCTTTCCAGAAATTCTACGTCATTTCTGATCAACAATATGTCAACAACATATACTCATTAGAAATTCTATAGTGCTCCCACTCACTTCTTTGGAAATACAAGTTTCTCATAAACTTTGTACAAACCCAAAATTTTTGATCATCATCAAAGCATACATTCCAACTCCGAGATGCTCACTCCAGTCCTTAGAAGGATTGCTGGAGCTTTGCATACTTATTAGCATCTTTCGGGATTGACAAAACCTTCCGGTTGTATCACATACAACCTTTCCTCATTAAAATCGTCGAGGAAACAATGTTTTGACATCCTATCTGCAAGATTTCATAAATAATGCAGTAGTCGCTAATATAATTCCAACAGACTCTTAGCATCGCTACGAGTGAGAAAATCTCATCGTAGTCAACTCCTTGAACTTGTCGGAAAACATCTTAACGACAAGTCGAGCTTTCTTAATGGTGACATTTACCATCATTGTCCGTCTTCCTTTTGAAATCCATCTGTACTCATTAGCCTTACGACCATCGAGCCGTTCTGCCAAAGTCTACACTTTGTTTTCATACATGGATCCTCTCTCGGATTTTATGGCCTCAAGCCATTTATCGGAATCCGGGCCCACCATCGCTTCTCCATAGCTCGTAGGTTCATTGTTGTCTAGCAACATGACCTTCAAGACAGGATTACGTACCACTCTGAAGTAGTACGCATCCTTGTCATCCTACGAGGTTTGGGAGTGACTTGATCCGAAGTTTCATGATCAATATCATAAGCTTCCACTTCAATTGGTGGAGGTGCCACAGGAACAACTCCCTATGCCCTGTCACACACTAGTTGAAGAGACGGTTCAATAACCTCATCAAGTCTCCACCATCCTCCCACTCAATTCTTTCGAGAGAAACTTTTCCTCGAGAAAGGACCCAATTCTAGAAACAATCCATATTGCTTTCGGATCTGAATTAGGAGGTATACCCAACTGTTTTGGGTTTCCTATGAAGATGCATTTTATCCGCTTTGGGTTCGAGCTTATCAACCTGAAACTTTTTCATATAAGTGTCGCAGCCCCAAACTTTTAAGAAACGACAACTTAGGTTTCTCTAAACCATAATTCATACGGTGTCATCTCATCGGAATTACGTGGTGCCCTATTTAAAGTGAATGTGGTTGTCTCTAATGCCTAACCCATGAACGATAGTGGTAATTCGATAAGAGACATCATGGTACGCACCATATCCAATAGGGCGCAACTATGATGTTCGGACACACCATCACATTATGGTGTTCCAAGCGGTATTAATTGCGAAACAATTTCCACAATGTCTTAATTGTGTGCCAAAACTCGTAACTCAGATATTCATCTCTATGATCATATCATAGACATTTTATCCTCTTGTCACAATGATCTGCTACTTCACTCTGAAATTACTTGAACCATTCAATAATTCAGACTTGTGTTTCATCAAGTAAATATACTCAACATTTACTCGAATCATCTATGAAGTAAGAACATAATGATATTCACTGCATGCCTCAGCACTCATTCGACTGCACACATCAAAATGTGTTACTTCCAACAAGTTGCTATCTTGTTCCATCTTACTGAAAATGAGGCTTTTCAGTCATCTTGCCCATGTGGTATGATTTGCATATCTCAAGTGATTCAAAATCAAGTGAGTCCGAACGATCCATTTGCATGGAGTTTCTTCATGCATATACACCAATAGACATGGTTCGCATGTCTCAAACTTTTCAAAAACGAGTGAGTCCAAAGATCCATCAACATGGAGCTTCTTCATGCGTTTTATACCATTATGACTTACATGGCAGTGCTACAAGTAAGTGGTACTATCATTACTATCTTATATCTTTTGGCATGAAAATGTGTATCACTACGACCGAGATTCAATAAACCATTCCTTTAGGTGCAAGACCATTGAAGGTATTATTCAAAAATAGAGTAACCATTATTCTCCTTAAATGAATAACCGTATTGCGATAGACATAATCCAATCATGTCTATGCTCAACGCAAACACCAATCTCGGTGGTAGAGGGAGCGTGCGATGCTTGATCATATCAACCTTGGAAACACTTCCAACATATATCGTCAGCTCACCTTTAGCTAGTCTCCGTTTATTCCGTAGCTTTTATTTCGAGTTACTAACACTTAGCAACCGAACCGGTATCCAATACCCTGGTGCTACTAGGAGTACTAGTAAAGTACACATTAACATAATGTATATCCAATATACTTCTATCGACTTTGCCAGCCTTCTCATCTACCAAGTATCTAGGGTAATTCTGCTCCAGTGGCTGTTCCCCTTATTACAGAAGCACTTAGTCTCGGGTTTGGGTTCTCATCCGGGACTCCGGACCATTCCGGAACTCCTCGTGACGTCCGGGATCTCATCCGGGACTCCGAACAACATTCGGTAACCACATACAAGCTTCCTTTATAACCCTAGCGTCATCGAACCTTAAGTGTGTAGACCCTACGGGTTCGGGAGACATGCAGACATGACCGAGACGTTCTCCGGTCAATAACCAACAGCGGGATCTGGATACCCATGTTGGCTCCCACATGTTCCACGATGATCTCATCGGATGAACCACGATGTCAAGGACTCAATCGATCCCGTATACAATTCCCTTTGTCTAGCGGTATTTTACTTGCCCGAGATTCGATCGTCGGTATACCGATACCTTGTTCAATCTCGTTACCGGCAAGTCACTTTACTCATTCCGTAACACATCATCCCGTGATCAACTCCTTGGTCACATTGCGCATATGATGATGTCCTACCGAGTGGGCCCAGAGATACCTCTCCGTTTACACGGAGTGACAAATCCCAGTCTCGATCCGCATAAAACAATAGATACTTTCGGAGATACCTGTAGTGCACCTTTATAGTCACCCAGTTACGTTGTGATGTTTGATACACCCAAAGCACTCCTACGGTATCCAGGAGTTACACGCTCTCATGGTCGAAGGAAGAGATACTTGACATTGGCAAAGCTCTAGCAAACGAACTACACGATCTTTGTGCTAGGCTTAGGATTGGGTCTTGTCCATCACATCATTCTCCTAATGATGTGATCCCGTTATCAACGACATCCAATGTCCATAGCCAGGAAACCATGACTATCTGTTGATCACAACGAGCTAGTCAACTAGAGGCTCACTAGGGACATATTGTGGTCTATGTATTCACACGTGTATTACGATTTCCGGATAATACAGTTAAAGCATGAATAAAAGACTATTATCATGAACAAAGAAATATAATAATAACTTATTTATTATTGCCTCTAGGGCATATTTCCAACAGTCTCCCACTTGCACTAGAGTCAATAATCTAGTTCACATCGCCATGTGATTAACACTCACAGGTCACATCGCCATGTGACTAATACCCAAGAGTTTACTAGAGTCAGTAGTCTAGTTCACATCACTATGTGATTAACACTCAATGAGTTTTATGTTTGATCATGTTGCTTGTGAGAGAGGTTTTAGTCAACAGGTCTGAACCTTTCAGATCCGTGTGTGCTTTACAAATCTCTATGTCATCTCCTAGATGCAGCTACCACGCTCTATTCGGAGCTATTCCAAATAACTGTTCTACTTGGAGCTATTCTAAATTGTTGCTCCATTATATGTATCCGGTATCTCTACTTAGAGCTATCTGGATAGGTGTTAAGCTTGCATCGACGTAACCTTTACGACGAACTCTTTTACCACCTCCATAATCGAGAAAATTCCTTAGTCCACTAGTTACTAAGGATAACTTTGACCGCTGTCCTATGATCCATTCTTGGATCACTCTTGTACCCCTTGACTGACTCATGGCAAGGCACACTTCAGGTGCGGTACACAGCATAGCATACTGAAGAGCCTACGTCTTAAGCATAGGGGACGACCTTCGTCCTTTCTCTCTATTCTGTCGTGGTCGAGCTTTAAGTCTTAACTTCGTACCTTACAATTCAGGCAAGAACTTCTTCTTTGACTGATCCATCTTGAACACCTTCAAGATCATGTCAAGGTATGTGCTCATTTGAAAGTATTATTAAGAATTTTGATCTATCCTTATAGATCTTGATGCTCAATGTTCAAGTAGCTTAATCCAGGCTTTCCATTGAAAAACACCTTTCAAAAAACCCTATATGCTTTCTAGAAATTCTACATCATCTCTGATCATCAATATGTCAACAACATATACTCATCAGAAATTCTATAGTGCTCCCACTCACTTCTTTGGAAATACAAGTTTCTCATAAACTTTGTACAAACCCAAAATTTTGATCATCATCAAAGCAAACATTCCAACTCCGAGATGCTCACTCCAGTCCTTAGAAGGATTGCTGGAGCTTTGCATACCTTTTAGCATCCTTAGGATCGACAAAAACTTTCTGATTGTATTACATACAACCTTTCCTTACGAAAACTGGTAAGGAAACTCGTTTTGACATCCGTCTGCCAGATTTCATAAATGCAGCTAATGCTAACATGATTCCGACGGACTTAAGCATCGCTACGGATGAGAAAATCTCATCGTAGTCAACTCCTTGAACTTGTGAAAAACTTTTCGCCACAAGTCGAGCTTCATGGACGGTGACATTACCATCCACGTCCGTCTTCTTCTTAAAGATCCATTTATCTTAATGGCTTGCCGATCATCGGGCAAGTCCACCAAAGTCCATGGATCCGTTCTCGGATTTTATGGCCTCAAGCCATTTATCGGAATCCGGGCCCACCATCGCTTCTCCATAGCTCGTAGGTTCATTGTTGTCTAGCAACATGACCTTCAAGACAGGATTACGTACCACTCTGAAGTAGTACGCATCCTTGTCATCCTACGAGGTTTGGGAGTGACTTGATCCGAAGTTTCATGATCAATATCATAAGCTTCCACTTCAATTGGTGTAGGTGCCACAGGAACAACTCCCTGTGCCCTGTCACACACTAGTTGAAGAGACGGTTCAATAACCTCATCAAGTCTCCACCATCTTCCCACTCAATTCTTTCGAGAGAAACTTTTCCTCGAGAAAGGACCCGATTCTAGAAACAATCCATATTGCTTTCGGATCTGAATTAGGAGGTATACCCAACTGTTTTGGGTTTCCTATGAAGATGCATTTTATCCTCTTTGGGTTCGAGCTTATCAACCTGAAACTTTTTCATATAAAAGTCGCAGCCCCAAACTTTTAAGAAACGACAACTTAGGTTTCTCTAAACCATAATTCATACGGTGTCATCTCATCGGAATTACGTGGTGCCCTATTTAAAGTGAATGTGGTTGTCTCTAATGCCTAACCCATGAACGATAGTGGTAATTCGATAAGAGACATCACGGTACGCACCATATCCAATAGGGTGCAACTATGATGTTCGGACACACCATCACATTATGGTGTTCCAGGCGGTATTAATTGCGAAACAATTTCCACAATGTCTTAATTGTGTGCCAAAACTCGTAACTCAGATATTCATCTCTATGATCATATCATAGACATTTTATCCTCTTGTCACAATGATCTGCTACTTCACTCTGAAATTACTTGAACCATTCAATAATTCAGACTTGTGTTTCATCAAGTAAATATACTCAACATTTACTCGAATCATCTGTGAAGTAAGAACATAATGATATTCACTGCATGCCTCAGCACTCATTCGACTGCACACATCAAAATGTGTTACTTCCAACAAGTTGCTATCTTGTTCCATCTTACTGAAAATGAGGCTTTTCAGTCATCTTGCCCATGTGGTATGATTTGCATATCTCAAGTGATTCAAAATCAAGTGAGTCCGAACGATCCATTTGCATGTAGTTTCTTCATGCATATACACCAATAGACATGGTTCGCATGTCTCAAACTTTTCAAAAACGAGTGAGTCCAAAGATCCATCAACATGGAGCTTCTTCATGCGTTTTATACCATTGTGACTTACATGGCAGTGCCACAAGTAAGTGGTACTATCATTACTATCTTATATCTTTTGGCATGAAAATGTGTATCACTACGACCGAGATTCAATAAACCATTCCTTTAGGTGCAAGACCATTGAAGGTATTATTCAAAAATAGAGTAACCATTATTCTCCTTAAATGAATAACCGTATTGCGATAGACATAATCCAATCATGTCTATGCTCAACGCAAACACCAATCTCGGTGGTAGAGGGAGCGTGCGATGCTTGATCATATCAACCTTGGAAACACTTCCAACATATATCGTTAGCTCACCTTTAGCTAGTCTCCGTTTATTCCGTAGCTTTTATTTCGAGTTACTAACACTTAGCAACCGAACCGGTATCCAATACCCTGGTGCTACTAGGAGTACTAGTAAAGTACACATTAACATAATGTATATCCAATATACTTCTATCGACCTTGCCAGCCTTCTCATCTACCAAGTATCTAGGGTAATGCTGCTCCAGTGGTTGTTCCCCTTATTACAGAAGCACTTAGTCTCGGGTTTGGGTTCAACCTTTGGTTTCTTCACTAGAGCAGCAGCTGAATTGCCGTTTCATGAAGTATCCCTTTGTTCCCTTGCCCTTCTTGAAACTAGTGGTTTCACCAACCATCAACAATTGATGCTCCTTCTTGATTTCTACTTTCGCGGTGTCAAACATCATGAATATTTCAAGGATCATCATATCTATCCCTGATATGTTATAGTTAATCACGAAGCTCTAGCAGCTTGGTGGCAATGGCTTTGGGGAAACATCACTATCTCATCTGGAGGATCAACTCCCACTCGATTCAAGTGATTGTTGTGCTCAGACAATCTGAGCACAAGCTCAATGATTGAGCTTTTCTCCCTTAGTTTGCAGGCTAAGAAAATCGTCGGAGGTCTTATACCTCTTGACGTGGGCACGAGCCTGAAATCCCAATTTCAGCCCTCGAAACATCTCATATGTTCCGCGACGTTTCGAAAACGTCTTTGGTGCCTCTACTTAAACCATTTAATTGAACTATCACGTAGTTATCAAAACGTGTATGTCTGATGTTCGCAACATCGACAAACAACGTTGGGGTTCAGCACACTGAGCGGTGCATTAAGAACATAAGCTTTCTACTGATCGCATAATCGCTACTATCAACTTTCAACTATATTTTCTCTAGGAACATATCTAAACAATGGAACTAAAGCGCGAGCTTACGACATAATTTGCAAAAGGTCTTTTGACTATGTTCAGGATAATTAAGTTCATCTTATGAACTCCCACTTAGATAGACATCCCTCTGGTCATCTAAGTGATCACATGATCCGAGTCAACTAGGCCGTGTCCGATCATCACGTGAGACGGACTAGTCATCATCGGTGAACATCTTCATGTTGATCGTATCTACCATACGACTCATGCTCGACCTTTCGGTCTCCGTGTTCCGAGGCCATGTCTGCACATGCTAGGCTCGTCAAGTTAACCCTAAGTGTTTTCGCTGTGTAAAACTGTCTTACACCCGTTGTATGTGAACGTAAGAATCCATCACACCCGATCATCACGTGGTGCTTAGAAGTGACGAACTGTAGCAACGGTGCACAGTTAGGGGAGAACACTTCTTGAAATTTTGTAAGGGATCATCTTATTTACTACCGTCGTCCTAAGCAAACAAGATGCATAAACATGATAAACATCACATGCAATCAAATAGTGACATGATATGGCCAATATCATTTTGCTCCTTTTGATCTTCATCTTCGGGGCTCCATGATCATCATCGTCACCGACACGACACCATGATCTCCATCATCATGATCTCCATCATCGTGTCTTCATGAAGTTGTCACGCCAACGACTACTTCTACTTCTATGACTAACGCGTTTAGCAATAAAGTAAAGTAGTTTACATGGCGTTCTTCAATGACATGCAGGTCATACAATAAATAAAGACAACTCCTATGGCTCCTGCCGGTTGTCATACTCATCGACATGCAAGTCGTGAATCCTATTACAAGAACATGATCAATCTCATACATCACATATCATTCATCACATTCTTCTTGGACATATCACATCACATAGCATACCCTGCAAAAACAAGTTAGACGTCCTCTAATTGTTGTTGCATGTTTTACGTGGCTGCTATGGGTTTCTAGCAAGAATGTTTCTTACCTACGCAAGACCACAACGTGATATGCCAATTGCTATTTACCCTTCATAAGGACCCTTTTCATCGAATCCGTTCCGACTAAAGTGGGAGATACTGGCACCCGCTAGCCACCTTATGCACCAAGTGCATGTCAATCGGTGGAACCTGTCTCACGTAAGAGTACGTGTAAGGTCGGTCCAGGCCGCTTCATCCCACAATACCGTCGAAACAAGATTGGACTAGTAACGGTAAGCATATTGAACAACATCAACGCCCACAACTACTTTGTGTTCTACTCATGCAAAGAATCTACGCAATAGACCTAGCTCACGATGCCACTGTTGGGGAACGTAGCAGAAATTCAAAATTTTCCTACGTGTCACCAAGATCTATCTATGGAGAGACCAACAACGAGTAGAAAGAGAGTGCATCTACATACCCTTGTAGATCGCTAAGCGGAAGCATTCAAGTGAACGGGGTTGATGGAGTCGTACTCGTCGTGATTCAAATCACCGATGATCCTAGTGCCGAACGGACGGCACCTCCGCGTTCAACACATGTACAGCCCGGTGACGTCTCCCACGCCTTGATCTAGCAAGGAGAGAGGGAGAGGTTGAGGAAGACTCCATCCAACAGCAGCACAACGGCGTGGTGGTGGTGGAGGAGCGTGGCAATCCAGCAGGGCTTCGCCAAGCACCATGGGAGAGGAGGAGTAGGAAGAGAGGTAGGGCTGTGCCAGAACTTCGTGTATAGCTCCCATGCGCCTCCCCACTATATATAGGGGTGGAGGGGCTGGTTTCTTGCCCTCCAAGTCCATTGGGGCGTTGGCCAAGGTGGGAGGAAAGAAATCTCATTATTTCCTTCCCCACCGATTGTTATCCCCCCTTTTTAGGGATCTTGATCTTATCCCTTCGGGATATGATCTTATTCCTTCTAAGGGGGGATCTTGGTGCGCCTTGACCAGGGGTGTGGGGCCTTGCCCCCACTACCCATGTCCATGTGGGTGCCCCCATGCAGGTGGGCCCCACTCCGGAACCTTCTAGAACCTTCCCGGTACAATACCGAAAAATCCCGAACATTTTCCGGTGGCCAAAATAGGACTTCCCATATATAAATCTTTACCTACGGACCATTCCGGAACTCCTCGTGACGTCCGGGATCTCATTCGGGACTCCGAACAACATTCGGTAACCACATACAAACTTCCTTTATAACCCTAGCGTCATCGAACCTTAAGTGTGTAGACCCTACGGGTTCGGGAGACATGTAGACATGACCGAGACGTTCTCCGGTCAATAACCAACAGCGGGATCTGGATACCCATGATGGCTCCCACATGTTCCACGATGATCTCATCGGATGAACCACGATGTCAAGGACTTAATCAATCCCGTATTCAATTCCCTTTGTCTATCGCTATGTTACTTGCCCGAGATTCGATCGTCGGTATCCAATACCTTGTTCAATCTCGTTACCGGCAAGTCACTTTACTCGTTCCGTAACACATCATCCCGTGATCAACTCCTTGGTCACATTGCGCATATGATGATGTCCTACCGAGTGGGCCCAGAGATACCTCTCCGTTTACACGGAGTGACAAATCCCAGTCTCGATCCGCATAAAACAATAGATACTTTCGGAGATACCTGTAGTGCACCTTTATAGTCACCCAGTTACGTTGTGATGTTTGATACACCCAAAGCACTCCTATGGTATCTAGGAGTTACACGCTCTCATGGTCGAAGGAAGAGATACTTGACATTTGCAAAGCTCTAGCAAATGAACTACACGATCTTTTGTGCTAGTCTTAGGATTGGGTCTTGTCCATCACATCATTCTCCTAATGATGTGATCCCGTTATCAACGATATCCAATGCCCATAGCCAGGAAACCATGACTATCTGTTGATCACAACGAGCTAGTCAACTAGAGGCTCACTAGGGACATATTGTGGTCTATGTATTCACACGTGTATTACGATTTCCGGATAATACAGTTATAGCATGAATAAAAGACAATTATCATGAACAAGGAAATATAATAATAATACTTTTATTATTGCCTCTAGGGCATATTTCCAACACAAAGATGCTTTTATCTCTAAGTATTTTCCTCCTGCTAAGATCATCTCTCTTAGAAACGATATTATGAATTTTAAGCAACTTGATCATGAACATGTTGCACAATCTTGGGAGAGGATGAAATTAATGATTCGCAATTTCCCTACTCATGGATTAAATTTATGGATGGTCATACAAAAATTTTATGTCGGCTTGAATTTTGCTTCTAGAAATCTTTTAGATTCGGCCGCGGGAGGCACTTTTATGGAAATCACTTTAGGAGAAACTACTAAAGTCCTAGATAATATTATGGTTAATTATTCTCAATGGCACACCGAAAGATCTACTAGTAAAAAAGTTCATACGATAGAAGAGATTAATGTTTTGAGTGGAAAGATGGATGAACTTATGAAATTATTTGCTAATAAGAGTGCTCCTATTGATCCTAATGATATGCCTTTGACTACTTTGATTTAGAACAATAATGAATCTATGGATGAGAATTTTGTTGGTAGGAATAATTTTGGTAACAACGCGTATAGACGAAACTTTAATCCTAGGCCGTTTTCTAGTAATTCCACTAATAATTATGGTAATTCCTACAACAACTCTTATGGAAATTTTAATAAGATGCCCTCTGATTTTGAGATTAGTGTTAAAGAATTTATGATCTCTCAAAAGAATTTCAATGCTTTGCTTGAAAAAAATTGCTTAAGGTTGATGAACTGGCTAGGAACGTGGATAGAATTTCTCTTGATGTTGATTTTTTGAAACTTAGATCTATTCCACCTAAGCATGATATCAATAAGTCTCTCAAAGCCATGAGAATTTCCATTGACGAGTGCAAAGAAAGAACCGCTAGGATGTGTCCTAAGAAAGATTGCTTTGTAAGAGCGTGTTCCTCTAGTTTTCATGATAATAATGGTGAAGATCTAAAAGTGATTGATGTGTCTCCTATTAAATCTTTGTTTTGCAATATGAATCTTGATAATGATAGGACTGGAGATGAGTCAACTTTAGTTAAAAGGCGTCCCAATAATTTGGAGTTTTTAGATCTTGATGCTCAATTTGGTAAAAGTGGGATTGGATAGGTCAAAACTTTACATAGCAATGAACCCACTATTTTGGATTTCAAGTAATTTAATTATGATAATTGTTCTTTAGTAGATTGTATTTCCTTGTTGCAATCCGTGTTGAATTCTCCTCGTGCTTATAGTCAAAATAAAGCTTTTACCAAACATATCGTTGATGCTTTGATGCAATCTTATGAAGAAAAACTTGATTTAGAAGTTTCTATCCCTAGAAAAGTTTATGATGAGTGGGAACCTACTATTAAAATTAAAATTAAATATCATGAATGCTATGCTTTGTGTGATTTGGGTGCTAGTGTTTCCACGATTCCAAAAACTTTGTGTGATGTGTTAGGTTTCCGTGATTTTGACGATTGTTCTTTAAACTTGCACCTTACGGATTCCACTATTAATAAACCTATGGGAATGATTAATGATGTCCTTATTGTTGCAAATAGGAATTATGTGCCCATAGATTTTATCGTTCTTGATATAGATTGCAATCTTTCATGTCATATTATTCTTGGTAGACCTATAGAACGATTGGTGCAATTATTGATATGAAGGAAGGAAATACTAGATTCCAATTTCCATTAAGGAAAGGCATGTAACACTTTCTTAGAAAGAAAATCAAATTACCTTATGAATCTATTATGAGAGCCACTTACGAATTGAATGTCAAAGATGGCAATACTTAGATCTATTCCCGCTTTTATGCCTAGCTAGGGGCATTAAACGATAGCGCTTGTTGGGAGGCAACCCAATTTTATTTTTGTTCCTGTTTAGTAATAAATAATTCATCTAGCCTCTGTTTAGATGTGGTTTTATGTTTTAATTAGTGTTTGTGCCAAGTAGAACCTATATGATCATCTTGGGTGATAGTTAATTTGATCTTGCTGAAAAACAAAAACTTTTACGCGCACGAGAATAATTTTAGTAAATCACGGAAACGTGATTTTGAGATTATTCTTTTTGAAGTAGATTAATGGATAAAATGCCTAGGACTTAATATTTTGGTAGGATATTTAGAGTTCCAGAATTATCCGAAAGCAGATTGATACAGACTATTCTGTTTTTGACAGATTCTGTTTTCCGTGTGTTGTTTGCTTATTTTGATGAATCTATGGCTAGTATCGGGGGGTATGAACCATGGAGAAGTTGGAATAAATTAGGTTTAACACAAATATAAATAAATAATGAGTTCATTACAGTACCTTAAAGTGGTGATTTGCTTTCTTGCACTAACAGAGCTTATGAGATTTTCTGTTGAGTTTTATGTTGTGAAGTTTTCAAGTTTTGGGTAAAGATTTGATGGACTATGGAATAAGGAGTGGCAAGAGCCTAAGCTTGGGGATGCCCATGGCACCCCAAGGTAATTCAAGGACAACCAAAAGCCTAAGCTTGGGGATGTCCCGGAAGGCATCCCCTCTTTCGTCTTCATCGATCGGTAACTTTACTTGGAGCTATATTTTAATTCACCACATGATATGTGTTTTGCTTGGAGCGTCTTGTATGATATGAGTCTTTGCTTTTTAGTTTACCATAATCATCCTTGCTGTACACACCTTTTGGGAGAGGCACACATGATTCGGACTTTATTAGAATACTCTATGTGCTTCACTTTATCTTTTGAGCTAGACAATTTTGCTCTAGTGCTTCACTTATATCTTTTTAGAGCACGGCGGTGGTTTTATTTTGTAGAAATTATTTATCTCTCATGCTTCACTTATATTATTTTGAGAGTCTTTTAGAACATCATGGTATTTGCTTTGGTTATAAAATTGGTCCTAGAATGATGGGCATCCAAGTTGGGTATAGTAAAAACTATCATAGAAAGTGCATTGAATACTATGAGAAGTTTGATTACTTGATGATTGTTTTGAGATATGAGGATGGTAATATTAGAGTCATGCTAGTTGGGTAATTATGAATTTTAGGAATACTTGTGTTGAAGTTTGTGATTCCCGTAGCATGCACGTATGGTGAACCGTTATGTGATGATGTCGGAGCATGATTTATTTATTGATTGTCTTCCTTATGATTGGCGGTCAGGGACGAGCGATGGTATTTTCCTACCAATCTATCCCCCTAGGAGCATGCGCGTAGTACTTCATTTCAATAACTTGTAGATTTTTGCAAGAAGTATACGAGTTCTTTATGACTAATGTTGAGTCCATGGATTATACGCACTCTCACCCTTCCACCATTGCTAGCCTCTCTTGTGCCGCACAACTTTCGCCGGCACCTTACACCCACCATATATCTTCGTCAAAACAGCAACCATACCTACCTATTATGGAATTTCCATAGCCATTCCGAGATATATTGCCATGAAACTTTCCATTGTTCCGTTTATTATGACACGCTCCATCATTGTCATATTGCTTTTGCATGATCATGTAGTTGACATCGCATTTGTGGCAAGGCCACCTTGATAATTCTTTCATACATGTCACTCTTGATTCATTGCATATCCCGGTACACCGCCGGAGGCATTCACATAGAGTCATATTTTGTTCTAAGTATTGAGTTGTAAGTAAATAAAAGTGTGATGATCTTCATTATTAGAGCATTGTCCCAAGTGAGGAAAGGATGATGGAGACTATGATTCCCCCACAAGCCGGGATGATACTTCGGACTTTATGGAAAATAAAAGAGGCCAAAGAAGCCCAAATAAAAAAAGGGGCCAAAGAAGCCCACCAAAATAAAAAAAAATAAAAAAATGATAGAAAAAGAGAGAAGGGAAAATGTTACTATCCTTTTCCACACTTGTGCTTCAAAGTAGCACCATGATCTTCATGATAGAGAGTCTCCTATGTTGTCACTTTCATATACTAGTGGGAACTTTACATTATAGAACTTGGCTTCTATATTCCAATGATGGGCTTCCTCAAAATGCCCTAGGTCTTCGTGAGCAAGCAAGTTGGATGCACACCCACTTAGTTTCTTTTGTTGAGCTTTCATAAACTTATAGCTCTAGTGCATCCGTTGCATGGCAATCCCTACTCACTCACATTGATATCTATTAATGGGCATCTCCATAGCCCGTTGATACGCCTAGTTGATGTGAGACTATCTTCTCCTTTTTTGTCATCTCCACAACCACCATTCTATTCCACATATAGTGCTATGTCCATGGCTCACGCTCATGTATTGCATGAAAGTTGAAAAAGTTTGAGAACATCAAAAGTATGAAACAATTGCTTGGCTTGTCATCGGGGTTGTGTATGATTTAAATATTTTGTGTGATGAAGATAGAGCATAGCCAGACTATATGATTTTGTAGGGATAGCTTTCTTTATCCATGTTATTTTGCGAAGATATAATTGCTTTGTTAGTATGCTTGAAGTATTATTGTTTTCATGTCAATGTGAACTTTTATCTTGAATCATTTGGATCTGAACATTCATGCCACAATAAAGAAAATTACATTGAGAATTATGCTAGGTAGCATTCCACATCACAAATTCTGTTTTTATCATCTACCAACTCAAGGACGAGCAGGAATTAAGCTTGGGGATGCTTGATACGTCTCCAACGTATCTATAATTTTTTATTGTTCCATGCTATTATATTACCCGTTTTGGATGTTTATGGGCTTTACTATACACTTTTATATCATTTTTGGGACTAACCTATTAACCGGAGGCCCAACCCAATTTCCTTTTTTTGCCTATTTCAGTGTTTCGAAGAAAAGTAATATCAAATCCAAACGGAATGAAACCTTTGGGAGAGATCTTTTTGGAACAAATGCAATCCAGGAGACTTGGAGTGGACGTCAAGAAGCAGCCGAGGCGGCCACGAGGCAGGAGGGTGCGCCCTAGGGGGTGGGCACGCCCCCACCCTCGTGGGCCCCTTGTTGCTCCCCTGACCGACTTCCTTCGCCTATATATACTTGCATACCCTGAAAACAATGAGGAGCACCACGAAACCCTATTTTCACCGCCACAACCTTCTGTACCCGTGAGATCCCATCTTGGAGCCTTTTCCAACGCTTCGTCGGAGGGGGAATCGATCACGGAGGCTTCTACATCTACGCCAAGGCCTTTCTGATGAGTTGTGAGTAGTTTACCACAGACCTTTGGGTCCATAGTTATTAGCTAGATGGCTTCTTCTCTCTCTTTGAATCTCAATACAATGTTCTCCTTGATCTTCTTGGAGGTCTATTCGGTGTAACTCTTTTTGCGGTGTGTTTGTCGAGATCCGATGAATTGTGGGTTTATGATCAAGTTTATCTATGAGAAATATTTGAATCTCCTCTGAATTCTTTTATGTATGATTGGTTATCTTTGCAAGTCTCTTCAAATTATCAGTTTGGTTTGGCCTACTAGATTGATCTCTTGCAATGGGAGAAGTGCTTAGCTTTGGGTTCAATCTTGCTCTGTTCTTATGAACTTAATACTCTAGATGCATGCTGGATAGCGATCGATGTGTGGAGTAATAGTAGTAGATGCAGAATCGTTTCGATCAAGTTGTCGCGGACGTGATGCCTATATACATGATCATGCCTAGATATTCTCATAACTATGCACTTTTCTATCAATTGCTCGACAGTAATTTGTTCACCCACCGTAATAATTATGCTATCTTGAGAGAAGCCACTAGTGAAACCTATGTCCCCCGGGTCTATTTTCCATCATATAAATTTTCAATCTACTTTATTTTGCAATCTTTACTTTCCAATCTACATCATAAAAATACCAAAAATATTTATCTTATCTTATTATCTCTATTAGATCTCACTTTTGCAAGTGGACATGAAGGGATTGACAACCCCTTTATCGCGTTGATTGTGAGGTTCTTGTTTGTTTGTGTAGGTACGAGGGACTTACATGGAGCCGCCTACTGGATTGATACCTTGGTTCTCAAAACTGAGGGAAATACTTACGCTACTTTGCTGCATCACCCTTTCCTCTTCAAGGGAAAACCAACGCAATGCTCAAGAGGTAGCACTTGACAATTTTTTGAAAGAGTTCAAAAATGGATCAGTCAAAGAAGGAGTTCTTGCCTGTATTACAAGGTGTAAAGTTGAGTAAGACTCAAAGCCCAACCACGACAGAAGATAGAAAGAGAATGAAAGTCATTCCCTATGCCTCAGTCATAGGTTCTATAAAGTATGCCACGCTATGCACCAGACTAGTTGTGTGCCTTGCTATGAGTTTGGCAAGGGGGTACGATAGTGATCCAGGAGTGGATCACTGTATAGCGGTCAAAGTTATCCTTAGTTACCTAAGAGGACTAAGGAAGTATTTCTCGGTTACGGAGGTGATAAAGAGTTTGTCGTAAAGAGTTACGTCGATGCAAGCTTTTACACCGGTTCAGATGACTCTTAAGTCTGAATCTGGATACATATTGAAAGTGGGAGCAATTATCTAGAGTAGCTCCATGCAGAGCATTGTAGACATAGAATATTTGCAAAATACATACGAATCTGAATGTGACAGACCCGTTGACTAAACTTATCTCACGAGCAAAACATGATCACACCTTAGTACTCTTTGGGTGTTAATCACATAGCGATGTGAACTAGATTATTGACTCTAGTAAACCCTTTGGGTGTTGGTCACATGCCGATGTGAACTATGGGTGTTAATCACATACAGATGTGAACTATTGGTGTTATATCACATGGCGATGTGAACTAGATTATTGACTCTAGTGCAAGTGGGAGACTGAAGGAAATATGCCCTAGAGGCAATAGTAAAGTTGTTAGTTTATATTTCCTTATATCATGATAAATGTTTATTATTCATGCTAGAATTGTATTAACCGGAAACTTGATACATGCGTGAATACATAGACAAAACATAATGTCCCTAGTATTCCTCTACTAGACTAGCTCGTTGATCAAAGATGGTTAAGTTTCCGAGTCATGGACATCAGTTGTCATTTGATGAACGGGATCACATCATTAGGAGAATGATGTGATGTACATCACCCGTCCGTTAGCTTAGCATTATGATCGTTACAGTTTCATTGCTACTGCTTTCTTCATGACTTATACATGTTCCTCAGATATGAGAATATGCAACTCCCGAATACTGGAGGAACACCTTGTGTGCTATCAAACGTCACAATGTAAATGGGTGATTATAAAGATGCTCTACAGGTGTCTTCGAAGGTGTTTGTTGGGTTGGCATAGATCAAGATTAGGATTTGTCACTCCGAGTATCGGAGAGGTATCTCTGGGCCCTCTCGGTAATGCACATCTTAAGCCTGGCAAGCAATGTGACTAATGAGTTAGTTGCGGAATGATGTATTATGGAACGAGTAAAGAGACTTTCCTGTAACGAGATTGAACTAGGTATGAAGATACCGACGATCAAATCTCGGGTAAGTAACATACCGATGACAAAGGGAATAACATATGTTGTCATAAGGTTCGACCGATAAAGATCTTCGTAGAATTTGTAGGAACCAATATGGGCAACCAGGTTCCGCTATTGGCTATTGACCAGAGAAGTGTCTCCGTCATGTCTACATAGTTCTCGAACCCGTAGGGTCCGTACGCTTAATGTTCGTGGACGATATAATATTATATGAGTTATGTATGTTTGTGACCGGATGTTATTCGGAGTCCCGGATGAGATCACAGACATGACGAGGAGCTCCGGAATGGCCCGGAGGTAAAGAATCATATATTGGATGATATGGTTAGGCCAAGGGGTCAGACCCACGGGGTGATAAGTCGGTGCAAAAGGAGTTTTGCGGAGGCCAGGGGGCCAAATGCCAGAGACCTTGGCGTCTGGCTCTGGGCCATACGCCGAGGCCCGTGGCGTCTGGGCCAAACACCAAGGATTGTGGCATTTGGTCCTGGAGTCCGAGTGGGAGTCTTGCCTTTCGGGCAAAACCGACTTTGAGGAGGCTTTTGCTCCAAGTTTCGACCCCAGGGCTCAACATATAAATAAAGTGGCAGGGCTAGCACAAAGGACACTTCAAGAAACACCAAGCCGTGTGCCGGCAACCCCGCCCCTCTAGTTTATCCACCGTCATAGTTTTCGTTGTGCTTGGCGAAGCCTTGCGTAGATTGTTCTTCACCAACACCGTCACCACGCCGTCGTGCTGCCGGAACTCATCTACTACTTTGGCCGTCTTGCTGGATCAAGAAGGCACGGACATCATTGAGCTGAACGTGTGCTGAACGCGGAGGTGTCGTACGTTCGGTACTTGATCGGGATGGATCGTGAAGGTGTACGACTACATCAACCGCGTTGATAAACACATCCGCTTTGTGATCTAATCAAGAGTTTATACTAAAATAATGCTGGAATTTAGTCTATATTGGGGCAGCCCAATAACTATTTTAGAAATTCCTAATAAATCCTAGAGGCCCACTTAGCCCATTTGTGCAAGGCAAGGGATACTACTAAAGTTTAGTCCCACATTGCTAGTTTAGAGGGAGTTGGACCTCTTTATAAGGGAGGCTCCTTCCCCACTTGTATGAGCATGAGAACAAGAGGGACATCCACGCGCGCTCCTCCTCTGCCGCCCGCCTCGCCACGCCACGCCTCGTCATGACGCGCCGCGGGTTGCGGGAATGAACCGAGCCGATGTCTAATTTTTTCCATGCACTATGGGTATACGAAAGGTCACTTGGGAGATGAAAAGTTTTGCGGTAGTGGGTAATGAATACAAACGGCGCACCTCTTTGCGTGCTGCCTGTTCACTTCGTCTCCCTCAATTGCTCGACAATAATTTGTTCACCCACCGTAATAATTATGCTATCTTGAGAGAAGCCACTAGTAAAACCTATGTCCCCCGGGTCTATTTTCCATCATATAAATTTTCAATCTACTTTATTTTGCAATCTTTACTTTCCAATCTATATCATAAAAATACCAAAAATATTTATCTTATCTTATTATCTCTATCAGATCTCACTTTTGCAAGTGGACGTGAAGGGATTGACAACCCCTTTATCGCGTTGATTGTGAGGTTCTTGTTTGTTTGTGTAGGTACGAGGGACTTATGTGGAGCCGCCTACTAGATCGATACCTTGGTTCTCAAAACTGAGGGAAATACTTACGCTACTTTGCTGCATCACCCTTTCCTCTTCAAAGGAAAACCAACGCAGTGCTCAAGAGGTAGCACTTGACAATTTTTTGAAAGAGTTTAAAAATGGATCAGTCAAAGAAGGAGTTCTTGCCTGTATTACAAGGTGTAAAGTTGAGTAAGACTCAAAGCCCGACCACGACAGAAGATAGAAAGAGAATGAAAGTCATTCCCTATGCCTCAGTCATAGGTTCTATAAAGTATGCCATGCTATGGACCAGACTAGTTGTGTGCCTTGCTATGAGTTTGGCAAGGGGGTACGATAGTGATCCAGGAGTGGATCACTGTATAGCGGTCAAAGTTATCCTTAGTTACCTAAGAGGACTAAGGAAGTATTTCTCGGTTACGGAGGTGATAAAGAGTTCGTCGTAAAGAGTTACATCGATGCAAGCTTTTATACCGGTTCAGATGACTCTTAATTCCGAATCTGGATACATATTGAAAGTGGGAGCAATTAGCTAGAGTAGCTCCATGCAGAGCATTGTAGACATAGAATATTTGCAAAATACATACGGATCTGAATGTGACAGACCCGTTGACTAAACTTCTCTCACGAGCAAAACATGATCACACCTTAGTACTCTTTGGGTGTTAATCACATAGGGATGTGAACTAGATTATTGACTCTAGTAAACCCTTTGGGTGTTGGTCACATGCCGATGTGAACTATGGGTGTTAATCACATACATATGTGAACTATTGGTGTTATATCACATGGCGATGTGAACTAGATTATTGACTCTAGTGCAAGTGGGAGACTGAAGGAAATATGCCCTAGAGGCAATAGTAAAGTTGTTAGTTTATATTTCCTTATATCATGATAAATGTTTATTATTCATGCTAGAATTGTATTAACCGGAAACTTGATACATGCGTGAAAAGATAGACAAAACATAATGTCCCTAGTATGCCTCTACTAGACTAGCTCGTTGATCAAAGATGGTTAAGTTTCCGAGCCATGGACATCAGTTGTCATTTGATGAACGAGATCACATCATTAGGAGAATGATGTGATGTGCATCACCCGTCCATTAGCTTAGCATTATGATCGTTACAGTTTCATTGCTACTACTTTCTTCATGACTTATACATGTTCCTCAGATATGAGATTATGCAACTCCCGAATACCGGAGGAACACCTTGTGTGCTATCAAATGTCACAATGTAAATGGGTGATTATAAAGATGCTCTACAGGTGTCTTCGAAGGTGTTTGTTGGGTTGGCATAGATCAAGATTAGGATTTGTCACTCTGAGTATCAGAGAGGTATCTCTGGGCCCTCTCGGTAATGCACATCATAAGCCTGGCAAGCAATGTGACTAATGAGTTAGTTGTGGAATGATGTATTACGGAACGAGTAAAGAGACTTGCCTGTAACGAGATTGAACTAGGTATGAAGATACCGACGATCAAATCTCGGGTAATTAACATACCGATGACAAAGGGAATAATGTATGTTGTCATAAGGTTCGACCGATAAAGATCTTCGTAGAATATGTAGGAACCAATATGGGCAACCAGGTTCCACTATTGGTT
Source organism: Triticum dicoccoides (assembly GCF_002162155.2). Classification (NCBI taxonomy): domain Eukaryota; kingdom Viridiplantae; phylum Streptophyta; class Magnoliopsida; order Poales; family Poaceae; genus Triticum; species Triticum dicoccoides. The sequence continues at coordinate 98,326,530 of NC_041383.1, forward strand.
ATTGACCAAATAAGTGTCTCTGTCATGTCTACATAGTTCTCGAACCCGTAGGGTCCGTACGCTTAATGTTCGTTGACGATATAATATTATATGAGTTATGTATGTTGGTGACCGGATGTTATTTGGAGTTCCGGATGAGATCACGAACATGACGAGGAGCTCCGGAATGGCCCGGAGGTAAAGAATCATATATTGGATGATATGGTTAGGCCAAGGGGTCAGACCCACGGGGCAATAAGTCGGTGCAAAAGGAGTTTTGCGGAGGCCAGGGGGCCAAACACCGGAGATCTTGGCGTCTGGCTCTGGGCCAGACGCCGAGGCCCGTGGCGTCTGGGCCAGACACCAAGGATTGTGTCATTTGGTCCTGGAGTCCGAGTGGGAGTCTTGCTTTTCGGGCAAAACCGAGTTTGAGGAGGCTTTTGCTCCAAGTTTTGACCCCAGGGCTCAACATATAAATAAAGTGGCAGGGCTAGCACAAAGGACACTTCAAGAAACACCAAGCCGTGTGCCGGCAACCCCGCCACTCTAGTTTATCCTCCGTCATAGTTTCCGTTGTGCTTGGCGAAGCCCTGCGGAGATTGTTCCTCACCAACACCGTCACCACGCCGTCGTGCTGCCGGAACTCATCTACTACTTCGGCCGTCTTGCTGGATCAAGAAGGAGAGGACGTCATTGAGCTGAACGTGTGCTGAACGCGGAGGTGCCGTACGTTCGGTACTTGATCGGGATGGATCATGAAGGTGTATGACTACATCAACCGCGTTGATAAACTCTTCCGCTTTGTGATCTTCAAGGGTATGAAGATGCTCTCCCCTCTCGTAGCTGTGCATCTCCTAGATAGATCTTGCATGCTCGTAGGAAATTTTTTGAATTACTATGTTCCCCAACACAAAGATGGTGAAGTGTCATGTAGTCGACGCTCACATGACACCACTAAAGGAAGCAACAACATACATATCATCAAAATATCAAGAGTTTATACTAAAATAACAACAAGATATTCTTTCCGATCGATCTAATCAAGAGTTTATACTAAAATAATGCTGGAATTTAGTCTATATTGGGGCAACCCAATAACTATTTCAGAAATTCCTAATAAATCCTAGAGGCCCACTTAGCCCATTTGTGCAAGGCAAGGGATACTACTAAAGTTTAGTCCCACATTGCTAGTTTAGAGGGAGTTGGACCTCTTTATAAGGGAGGCTCCTTCCCCACTTGTATGAGCATGAGAACAAGAGGGACGTCCACGCGCGCTCCTCCTCCGCCGCCCGCCTCGCCACGCCACGCCACGCCACGCCTCGTCACGACGCGCCACGCCGCGCCTTGCCTTGCCGGAATGAGCCGAGCCGATGTCTAATTTTTGCCACGCACTACGCGTATACGAAAGGTCACCTGGGAGCTGAAAAGTTTTGCGGTAGTGGACAATGAATATGAACGGTGCACCTCTTCGCGTGCTGCCTGTTCACTTCGTCTCCCTCCATTGCTTCACCTCCCGGCGTAGCCTGTTCGCGTCCCTCTGCTGTGCCTATATAAGAAAGGTCGCTCCTCTCCCGAGAGACACATCAGAAGGTCCTCTTCCTCTCGCCACACAGTTCCAACCTCTGCGCTACTGCTGTCTTCCTCGTCCCGGCTTGCGGTGTGCATCGCACGTCGGGACAGTAGGCCTCCGAGATTGCACCTTTTAGTCCTGTATGGGAAAAGGGTGATAAGGTTTTTGGGGAGCGCTCAGCGCGACTACTAGCTGCTTCATCACGGATGATCCGACTACTGGCTGCTTCATCACGGACGATCCGGTCGCCGACGACTACTTCCCCGACGACGACTTCTTCCCCGACACCCACGACCTCCTCGATGACATGGCAGGCGAGGACACCGACCCCAAGTCCAGCACTTCTGCTGTTGCTGTGCCGTACGTGTTCTTCTCCTTTCTGTTAGAAGTCCTCCTACAGTTCTTGGCTCTAGTTTCTGCCCTACGTATGTTAGGTTCTGTTTCGTATAAGCAACTTCATCTAGTGTCTGTTCTAGATGTGTTTACCTCAAGTTCATATATGCAGACGATGTTTACCTTCGCTCCGTCAAATTGCATGACTTGCTTTATATTTGCTATTTTAGTCATGCTTTATCTAGTATTTTTGTTAATAAAATCATTCGGTAAATTGCTCATATTTCCAACAATCCAAAAACCTTATCATAGGCAATTTACCCCAAGTGGTTTTGCTGCTTCCATGAGACCTCATATGTTTGAGGGTATCCACTATAATAGGTGGCGCGTGAGAGCAGTCTTATGGTTTCAAACCATGAGTTGCTATGACGCCACTCTTGGCAAACCTGAAGGAGAGCAAGATGCCCAACAGGCACAAGCTTTTCAGAAAATGGATACCTTGTTTAAGGCTACGCTCATGAGTGTTCTTGGAGAGAACATAGTTGATGCTTATGCTTCAATTGATAATGGAAAAGATATGTGGGACGCACTCGAGGCCAAGTTTGGGGTCTCGGATATCGGCACTGAGCTGTACATCATGGAGCAATTCTATGATTACAGGATGAATGAAGAGCGCTCCGTGGTTGAGCAGGCTCATGAGATACAGTCATTTGCTAGAGAACTTCAGCACTTCAATTGCATGCTATCAGACAAGTTTGTTGCCGGGGGTATCATCACTAAGCTTCCTCCTTCATGGAGGAACTTTGCTACCTTACTGAAACATAATAGACAGGAGTTTTCCGTTTCGGATCTCATTGGTACTCTTGATGTGGAAGAAAAGGCGAGAGCAAAGGACACACGTGCTCGAGGTATTGAGGGAGGATCTAGTGCCAATGTGGTACAGAAGCATAACTTCCAGCCCCACAAGTTCAAGAACAAGGTCAAGTTTGATGGTAAAGCAAAGTTTGATGGGAAGAACAAGGCTGTGCAACACACGAACTTCAAGAAGAAGAATGGCAAGAAGAAAGGTGCTTGTCATGTGTGTGGAGATCCTGATCATTGGGCTCCTAGTTGCCCTAATCGCTATGACAAGCGTCATCCTGGGAAAGGCGACAAGACCGCTAATGTTGTCATTGGAGACACTAACATGAAGGATGCTGGGTATGGTATATTTCCCACTATTCTTTCAGTATGTCATTCACGGGTGCTAATGTGCATGTATGCGGTGATATTTCCATGTTTTCGTCTTATCAGACCGCAGAGACTTCAACCGTGCTGATGGGCAACGGTTCAAGTGCTTCTGTTCATGGTGTTGGCACGGTCGATCTGAAGTTTACTTCGGGGAAGATCGTGCGGCTGAAGAACGTACATTATGTCCCCTCCGTCAATAAAAATCTTGTTAGCGGATCTCTTCTGTGTAGAGATGGCTACAAGCTTGTCTTTGAGTCGAATAAATTTGTAATATACAAGTATGGAACCTTTGTTGGTAAAGGCTATGAGTCAGGAGGCCTGTTTCGTTTATCTTTGTCAGACGTTTGCAATAAAGTTGTTAATCATATTTGCAACAATAGTGAATCAAATTTGTGGCATTCATGTCTTTGTCATGTTAACTTTGGTTGCATGTCGCGACTAGCGAAGTTGAACTTAATCCCTAGTTTCACCACTATCAAGGGATCTAAGTGTCAAGTGTGTGTGCAAGCTAAGCAACCTCGTAAGTCTCACACGACTGCAGAAATGAGAAATCTTGCACCACTAGAGCTCATACATTCAGATATATGTGAAATGAATGGTGTGTTGACAAAAGGTGGAAAGAAATATTTCATGACGTTAATTGATGACTCCACTAGATACTGCCGTGTGTATCTTCTGAAATCTAAAGATGAGGCTTTGAACTTTTTCAAGATCTATAAAGCTGAAGTGGAAAACCAACTTGATCGAAAAATCAAGAGGCTTAGGTCCGATCGTGGTGGAGAGTATTTTTCCAATGAATTTGATGCTTTTTGTGCGGAACATGGTATAATCCATGAGAGGACGCCTCCCTACTCACCTCAGTCAAATGGGGTGGCCGAAAGAAAGAACCGTACTCTAACTGATTTGGTTAACGCCATGTTAGACACATCGGGTCTCTCCAAGGCATGGTGGGGGAGGCGATATTGACTGCTTGTCATGTCCTAAACCGAGTTCCCACAAAGAACAAAGAGATAACTCCATTCGAGGAATGGGAGAAGAAAAGGTTAAAGCTCTCTTATCTACGAACCTGGGGTTGTTTGGCGAAAGTCAATGTGCCAATTCCAAAGAAGCAGAAGCTGGGACCAAAAACTGTGGATTGTGTTTTCCTGGGATATGCTTTTCATAGCATTGGCTATAGATTCTTGGTTGTAAAATCTGAGGTACCTGACATGCATGTCGGTACGATCATGGAGTCGAATGATGCGAATTTCTTTGAAGATATCTTTCCCATGAAGGATATGACTACCTCATCTAATAAGGAGATGCCTAGTTCATCGAATCAGGAACCAGTTACAATTACCGAACCTGCCATTTTGATGGAACACTTTGAAAGTCCTGTGGAGGAGAACAATGAAGTTCCTATTAGGAGCAAGAGACAGAGGACTGCAAAGTCCTTTGGTGATGATTTTCTTGTGTATCTCATAGATGACACTCCCAGTTCTATTTCGGAGGCCTATGCATTGGAAGATGCAGACTACTGGAAGGAAGCGGTTCATAGCGAGATGGATTCCATCTTGGCGAGTGAAACCTGGGAGATAACTGATCGTCCTTATGGGTGCAAACCTATAGGATGCAAATGGGTATTCAAGAAGAAGCTTAGGCCTGATGGTACTATTGAAAAGTACAAGGCTCGGCTCGTGGCTAAGGGTTATACCCAAAAGGAAGGTGAAGACTTCTTTGATACTTACTCACCTGTGGCTCGACTGACCACTATTCGAGTTCTACTTTCACTAGCTGCCTCACATGGTCTACTCGTTCATCAATTGGATGTTAAGACTGCTTTCCTAAATGGAGAGTTGGATGAGGAAATTTATATGGAACAACCAGATGGGTTTGTAGTAGATGGTCAGGAAGGGAAAGTGTGCAAGTTGCTGAAGTCCTTGTATGGACTCAAGCAAGCACCCAAACAGTGGCATGAGAAGTTTGAAAGAACTTTAACAGCTGTAGGCTTTGTTGTGAACGAAGCTGACAAATGTGTGTACTATCGCCATGGTGGGGGCGAGGGAGTTATGCTTTGCTTGTATGTTGATGACATACTAATTTTCGGAACAAATCTGAATGTTATTAAGGAGGTCAAGGATTTCCTATCTCGTTGTTTTAAGATGAAGGATTTAGGAGTGGCTGATGTCATTCTGAACATCAATTTGTTGAGAAATGATGATGGTGGGATTACATTGCTTCAATCTCACTATGTGGAAAAGATCTTGAGTCGCTTTGGCTATAGTGACTGCAAGCCCTCTCCAACACCATATGATGCTAGCGTGCTGCTTCGAAAGAATCGAAGAATTGCTAGAGATCAATTGAAGTATTCTCAGATTATTGGCTCGCTTATGTACTTAGCAAGTGCTACAAGACCTGACATCTCTTTTGCTGTTAGCAAACTGAGTCGGTTTGTTTCAAAACCAGGAGATGTGCATTGGAAAGCTCTAGAGAGAGTTTTGCGTTATTTGAAAGGCACTGCGAATTATGGAATTCACTACACTGGGCATCCAAAGGTGCTTGAAGGGTATAGTGACTCAAACTGGACCTCAGATGCTGATGAGATAAAGGCCACGAGCGGTTATGTATTCACTCATGGAGGTGGCGCTGTTTCTTGGAAGTCTTGCAAGCAGACCATCTTAACGAGGTCAACAATGGAAGCAGAACTCACAGCACTAGATACAGCTACGGTTGAAGCAGATTGGCTTCACCAGCTCTTGAATGACTTGCCGGTTGTTGAGAAACCTGTACCAGGTGTCCTTATGAACTGCGACAATCAAACTGTGATCACGAAAGTGAGCAGCTCAAAGGATAACATGAAGTCATCAAGACACATTCAGAGAAGGTTAAAGTCTGTCAGGAAAATGAAAAACTCCAGAGTTATTGCGTTGGATTATATCCAAACGTCTAAAAATCTGGCAGATCCTTTTACTAAGGGTCTATCGCGTAATGTGATAGATAATGCATCGAGGGAGATGGGTATGAGACCCACAATATGAGTTGTTCACAGTGGTAACCTATTCTTTGTGATCGGAGATCCCGTGAATTAGATGTGGAAGACAAGCTGTTGGTCAACTGAGAGGAGAGTATCCCTACTATTCACAATACCACTCCATGAAGATGCAATACTCTCCTAATCTGCATGGCAGGTTGATGTATATCTTAATGTGTTCTAAGTGGCTTATTTAAGCAGAGATGTTATCATGCAGAACATCTTTTGAAGAACACACCTATATGAGTCTGATTGTCAAACATCGCAATGTATGAGAGTAGGGTTCTCTCTAGTAAACTCATGAAAGGTCACGGAGTATGACGCATAAGCTCCACCCGTGGGGAAGACCCACGGTAGCCACGTATCGGTCAAGGCTTTATGTGAAGCTAGATTTGCAGAAAACTTGCAGTTCAAGGCCCAGTCCATTGTTCAAGTTGCTTACTAGTGTAGCATAGAGTTCTAGGTGGAAGTTCAAGTTAATAGTCTCCACTATAGTACCGGTATATAAAACAGTGTTTTGGAACCAAAGGCAAATTTCTGTGTGCCTCTGGGATCTGGTGGGGGATTGCTGGAATTTAGTCTATATTGGGGCAGCCCAATAACTATTTCAGAAATTCCTAATAAATCCTAGAGGCCCACTTAGCCCATTTGTGCAAGGCAAGGGATACTACTAAAGTTTAGTCCCACATTGCTAGTTTAGAGGGAGTTGGACCTCTTTATAAGGGAGGCTCCTTCCCCACTTGTATGAGCATGAGAATAAGAGGGACATCCACGTGCGCTCCTCCTTCGCCGCCCGCCTCGCCACGCCACTGAAGGAAATATGCCGTAGAGGCAATAATAAAGTTATTATTTATTTCCTTATATCATGATAAATGTTTATTATTCATGCTAGAATTGTATTAACCGGAAACATAATACATGTGTGAATATATAGACAAACAGAGTGTCACTAGTATGCCTCTACTTGACTAGCTCGTTAATCAAAGATGGTTATGTTTCCTAACCATAGACAAAAGAGTTGTTATTTGATTAACGGGATCACATCATTAGTTGAATGATCTGATTGACATGACCCATTCCGTTAGCTTAGCACCCGATCGTTTAGTATGTTGCTATTGCTTTCTTCATGACTTATACATGTTCCTATGACTATGAGATTATGCAACTCCCGTTTACCGGAGGAACACTTTGTATGCTACCAAACATCACAACATAACTGGGTGATTATAAAGGTGCTCTACAGGTGTCTCCAAAGGTACTTGTTGGGTTGGCGTATTTCGAGATTAGGATTTGTCACTCCGAATGTCGGAGAGGTATCTCTGGGCCCTCTCGGTAATGCACATCACATAAGCCTTGCAAGCAATGCAACTAATGAGTTAGTTGCGAGATGATGTATTACGGAACGAGTAAAGAGACTTGCCGGTAACGAGATTGAACTAGGTATTGGATACCGACGATCGAATCTCGGGCAAGTAACATACCGATGACAAAGGGTACAACGTATGTTGTTATGCGGTCTGACCGATAAAGATCTTCGTAGAATATGTAGGAACCAATATGGGCATCCAGGTTCCGCTATTGGTTATTGACTGGAGACGTGTCTCGGTCATGTCTACATTGTTCTCGAACCGTAGGGTCCGCACGCTTAAGGTTTCGATGACAGTTATATTATGAGTTTATGAGTTTTGATGTACCGAAGGTATTCGGAGTCCCGGATGAGATCGGGGACATGACGAGGAGTCTCGAAATGGTCGAGACGTAAAGATCGATATATTGGACGACTATATTCGGAGTTCGAAAAGGTTCCAAGTGATTCGGGTATTTTTCGGAGTACCGGGGAGTTACGGGAATACGGGGGAGAAGTATTGGGCCTTATTGGGCCATACGGGAAAGAGAGAGGGGCTGCCTAGGGCAGGCCGCCCCCCCCCCCCCAAGGCCTAGTCCGAATTGGACTAGGGGGAGGGGCTGCGCCCCCTCCTTCCTTCCCTTCTCTTTTCCCCTTCCTTGTCTCCTACTCCTACTACATGGAAGGACTCCTAGTTGGACTAGGAAAAGGGGAATCCTACTCCCGGTGGGAGTAGGACTCCCTAGGGCGCGCCATAGAGAGGGCCGCCCCTCCCCTCCTCCACTGCTTTATATACGGGGGCAGGGGCACCCCATGGACACACAAGTTGATCTTCGTGATCGTTCCTTAGCCGTGTGCGGTGCCCCCCTCCACGATATTACACCTCGGTCATATTGTAGCGGTGCTTAAGCAAAGCCCTGTGACGATTGAACATCAAGATCGTCACCATGCCGTCGTGCTGACGAAACTCCTCCCCGAAGCTTTGCTGGATCGGAGCTCGGGGTGCGTCATTGAGTTGTACGTGTGTCAAGAACTCGGAGGTGCCGGAGTAACGATGCTTGGATCGGTTGGACCGGGAAGACGTACGACTACTACCTCTACGTTGTGTCAACGCTTCCGCTTCGGTCTACGAGGGTACGTAGACAACACTCTCCCCTCTCGTTGCTATATCATCACCATGATCTTGCGTGTGCATAGGAATTTTTTTGAAATTACTACGTTCCCCAACAGTGGCATCCGAGCCTAGGTTTTATGGTTTGATGTTATATGCACGAGTAGAACACAAGTGAGTTGTGGGCGATATAAGTCATACTGCTTACCAGCATGTCATACTTTGGTTCGACGGTATTGTTGGATGAAGCGGCCCGGGCCGACATTACGCGTACGCTTACGCGAGACTGGTTCTACCGCCGTGCTTTGCACACAGGTGGCTAGCGGGTGTCAGTTTCTCCAACTTTAGTTGAACCGAGTGTGGCTACGCCCGGTCCTTGCAAAGGTTAAAACAGCACCAACTTGACAAACTATCGTTGTGGTTTTGATGCGTAGGTGAGATTGGTTCTTGCTTAAGCCCGTAGCAGCCACGTAAAACTTGCAACAACAAAGTAGAGGACGTCTAACTTGTTTTTGCAGGGCATGTTGTGATGTGATACGGACAAGACATGATGCATTTTATTGTATGAGATGATCATGTTTTGTAACCGAGTTATCGGCAACTGGCAGGAGCCATATGGTTGTCGCTTTATTGTGTGCAATGCAAACGCCCTGTAATTGCTTTACTTTATCACTAAGCGGTAGGGATAGTCGTAGAAGCAATAGATGGCGTAAACGACAAACGATGCTACGATGGAGATCAAGGTGTCGCGCCGGTGACGATGGTGACCATGATGGTGCTTCGGAGATGGAGATCACAAGGACAAGATGATGATGGCCATATCATATCACTTATATTGATTGCATGTGATGTTTATCCTTTATGCATCTTATCTTGCTTTGATTGACGGTAGCATTTTAAGATGATCTCTCATTAAAAATTATCAAGAAGTGTTCTCCCTAAGTATGCACCGTTGCCAAAGTTCGTCGTGCCCAGACACCACGTGATGATCGGGTGTGATAAGCTCTACGTCCATCTACAACGGGTGCAAGCCAGTTTTGCACACGCAGAATACTCAGGTTAAACTTGACGAGCCTAGCATATGCAGATATGGCCTCGGAACACGGAGACCGAAAGGTCGAGCGTGAATCATATAGTAGATATGATCAACATAGTGATGTTCACCATTGAAAACTACTCCATCTCACGTGATGATCGGTTATGGTTTAGTTGATTTGGATCACGTGATCACTTAGATGACTAGAGAGATGTCTGTCTAAGTGGGAGTTCTTAAGTAATATGATTAATTGAACTTAAATTTATCATGAACTTAGTCCTGGTAGTATTTTGCAAATTATGTTGTAGATCAATAGCTTACATTGTTGCTTTTATATGTTTATTTTGATATGTTCCTAGAGAAAATTGTGTTGAAAGATGTTAGTAGCAATGATGCGGATTGGATCCATGATCTGAGGTTTATCCTCATTGCTGCACAGAAGAATCATGTCCTGGATGCACCGCTAGGTGACAGACCTATTGCAGGAGCAGATGCAGACGTTATGAACATTTGGCTAGCTCAATATGATGACTACTTGATAGTTTAAGTGCACCATTCTTAACGGCTTAGAATCGGGACTTCAAAGACGTTTTGAACGTCATGGACCATATGAGATGTTCCAGGAGTTGAAGTTAATATTTCAAGCAAATACCCGAGTTGAGAGATATGAAGTCTCCAACAAGTTCTATAGCTAAAAGATGGAGGAGAATCGCTCAACTAGTGAGCATGTGCTTAGATTGTCTGGGTACTACAATCGCTTGAATCAAGTGGGAGTTAATCTTCCAGATAAGATAGTGATTGACAGAATTCTCTAGTTACCATCACCAAGTTAGTAGAACTTCGTGATGAACTATAGTATGCAAGGGATGATGAAAATGATTCCCGAGTTTTTCATGACGATGAAATCGATGAAGGTAGAAAGAACATCAAGTGTTGATGGTTAAAAAGACCACTAGTTTCAAGAAAAGGGCAAAGGGATAGAAGGGAACTTCAAGAAGAACGGCAAGCAAGTTGCTGCTCAAGTGAAGAAGCCCAGGTCTGGACCTAAGCCTGAGACTAAGTGCTTCTACTGCAAAGGGACTGGTCACTGGAAGCAGAACTACCCCAAGTATTTGGCGGATAAGAAGGATGGCAAAGTGAACAAAGGTATATTTGATATACATGTTATTGATGTGTACTTTACTAGTGTTTATAGCAACCCCTCGATACTTGGTACTGGTTCAGTTGCTAAGAGTAGTAACTCGAAACGGGAGTTGCAGAATAAACAGAAACTAGTTAAGGGTGAAGTGACGATGTGTGTTGAAAGTAGTTTCAAGATTGATATGATCATCATCGCACACTCCCTATACTTTCGGGATTAGTGTTGAACCTAAATAAATGTTATTTGCTGTTTGCGTTGAGCATGAATATGATTTGATCGTGTTTATTGCAATACGGTTATTCATTTAAGTAAGAGAATAAACTGTTGTTCTGTTTACATGAATAAAACCTTATATGGTTACACACCCAATGAAAATGGTTCATTGGATCTCGATCATAGTGATACACATATTCATAATATTGAAACCAAAAGATGCAAAGTTAATAATGATAGTGCAATATTTGTGGCACTGCCGTTTCGGTCATATTGGTGTAAAGCGCATGAAGAAACTCCATGCTGATGGGATTTTGGAATCACTTGATGCTTGCGAACCATGCCTCATGGGCAAGATGACTAAAACTCTGTTCTCCGGAACAATGGAGCGAGCAACTGACTTATTGGAAATAATACATACTGATGTATGCGATCCGATGAGTGTTAAGGCTCGCGGCAGGTATCGTTATTTTCTGACCTTCACAGATGATTTGAGCAGATATGGGTATATCTACTTGATGAAACATAAGTCCGAAACATTTGAAAAGTTCAAAGAATTTCAGAGTGAAGTGGAAAATCATCATGACAAGAAAATAAGGTTTCTATGATCTGATCGCGGAGACAAATATTTGAGTTACGAGTTTGGTCTTCAATTAAAACAATGTGGAATAGTTTCACAAATTCATGCCACCTGGAACACCACATCATAATGGTGTGTCCGAACGTCATAACCGTACTTTATTGGATATAGTACAATCTATGATGTTTCTTACCAATTTACCAATATCGTTTTGGGATCATGCATTAGAGACAGCTGCATTCACGTTAAATAGGGCACCATTAAATCCATTGAGACGACACCGTATGAACTATGGTTTAGCAGTAAACCTAAGCCGTCGTTTCTTAAAGTTTGGAGTTGCGATGCTTATGTGAAAAAGGTTTTCAACCTGATAAGCTCGAACCCAAATCGGAAAAGTGCGTCTTCATAGAATACCCAAAGGAAACTGTTGGGTACTCCTTCTATCACAGATCCAAAGGCAAAACATTCGTTGCTAAGAATGGATCCTTTCTAGAGAAGGAGTTTCTCTCGAAAGAAGTGAGTGGGAGGAAAGTAGAACTTGATAAGGTAATTGTACCTTCTCCCTTATTGGAAAGTAGTTCATCACAGAAATCTGTTCCTGTGACTACTACACCAATTAGTGAGGAAGCTAATGATGATGATCATGTAACTTCAGATCAAGTTACTACCGAACCTCGTAGGTCAACCAGAGTGAGATCCGCACTAGAGTGGTACGGTAATCCCATTCTGGAGGTCATGTTACTTGACCATGACGAACCTATGAACTATGAGGAAGCGATGCTGAGCCCAGATTCCACAAAATGGTTTGAGGCCATGAAATCTGAGATATGATCCCTGTATGAGAACAAAGTATGGACTTTGATGGATTTGCCCGATGATCGACAAACCATAGAAAATAAATGGATCTTCAAGAGGAAGACGGACATTGATAGTAGTGTTACTATCTACAAAGCTAGACTTGTCGAAAAAGGTTCTTGACAAAGTTCAAGGTGTTGACTACGATGAAATTTTCTCACTCGTAGCGATGCTTAAGTCTGTCCAAATCATGTTAGCGATTGCCGCATTTTTATGAAATCTGGCAAATGGATAAACAAAACTACATTCCTTAATGGATTTAAAGAAGAGTTGTATATGATGCAACCAGAAGGTTTTGTCAATCCTAAAGGTGCTGACAAAATACGCAAGCTCCAGCGATCCATCTATGGACTGGTGCAAGCATCTCGGAATTGGAATATACGCTTTGATAAGTTGATCAAAGCATATAGTTTTATACAGACTTGCGGTGAAGCCTGTATTTACTAGAAAGTGAGTAGGAGCACTACAACATTTCTGATAAGTATATGTGAATGACATATTGTAGATCGGAAATAATGTAGAATTATACTGCAAAGCATAAAGGAGTGTTTTAAAGGAGCTTTTCAAAGAAAGACCTCGGTGAAGCTGCTTACGTATTGAGCATCAAGATCTATAGAGATAGATCAAGACGCTTGATAAGTTTTTTCAATGAGTACATACCTTGACAAGATTTTGAAGTAGTTCAAAATGGAACAGTCAAAGAAAGAGTTCTTGCCTGTGTTACAAGGTGTGAAATTGAGTAAGACTCAAAACCCGACCACGGCAGAAGATAGAAAGAGAATGAAAGTCATTCCCTATGCCTTGGCCATAGGTTCTATAAAGTATGCCATGCTGTGTACCAGATCTATTGTATACCCTACAGTGAGTTTGGCAAGGGAGTACAATAGTGATCTAGGAGTAGATCACTGGACAACGGTCAAAATTATCCTTAGTGGAATAAGGATATGTTTCTCGATTATGGAAGTGACAAAAGGTTCGTCGTAAAGGGTTACGTCGATGCAAGTTTTGACACCGATCTGGATGACTCTAAGTCTCAATCTGGATACATATTGAAAGTGGGAGCAATTAGCTAGAGTAGCTCCGTGCAGAGCATTGTAGACATAGAAATTTGCAAAATACTTACGGCTCTGAATGTGATAGACCCGTTAACTAAGATTCTCTCACAAGCAAAACATGATCACACCTTAGTACTCTTTTGGTGTTAATCACATAGCGATGTAAACTAGATTACTGAATCTAGTAAACCCTTTGGGTGTTGGTCACATGGCGATGTGAACTAAGGGTGTTAATCACATGATGATGTGAACTATCGATGTTAATCACATGGTGATGTGATCTAGATTATTGACTCTAGTGCAAGTGGCAGACTGAAGGAAATATGCCCTAGAGGCAATAATAAAGTTATTATTTATTTCCTTATATCATGATAAATGTTTATTATTCATGCTAGAATTGTATTAACCGGAAACATAATACGTGTGTGAATATATAGACAAACAGAGTGTCACTAGTATGCCTCTACTTGACTAGCTCGTTAATCAAAGATGGTTATGTTTCCTAACCATAGACAAAAGAGTTGTTATTTGATTAACGGGATCACATCATTAGTTGAATGATCTGATTGACATGACCCATTCCGTTAGCTTAGCACCCGATCATTTAGTATGTTGCTATTGCTTTCTTCATGACTTATACATGTTCCTATGACTATGAGATTATGCAACTCCCGTTTACCGAAGGAACACTTTGTGTGCTACCAAACGTCACAATGTAACTGGGTGATTATAAAGGTGCTCTACAGGTGTCTCCAAAGGTACTTGTTGGGTTGGCGTATTTTGAGATTAGGATTTGTCACTCCGAATGTCGGAGAGGTATCTCTGGGCCCTCTCGGTAATGCACATCACATAAGCCTTGCAAGCAATGCAACTAATGAGTTAGTTGCGAGATGATGTATTACGGAACGAGTAAAGAGACTTGCCGGTAACGAGATTGAACTAGGTATTGGATACCGACGATCGAATCTCGGGCAAGTAACATACCGATGACAAAGGGAACAACGTATGTTGTTATGCGGTCTGGCCGATAAAGATCTTCGTAGAATATGTAGGAACCAATATGAGCATCCAGGTTCCGCTATTGGTTATTGACTGGAGACGTGTCTCGGTCATGTCTACATTGTTCTCGAACCATAGGGTCCGCATGCTTAAGGTTTCGATGACAGTTATATTATGAGTTTATAAGTTTTGATGTACTGAAGGTATTCGGAGTCCCGGATGAGATCGGGGACATGACGAGGAGTCTCGAAATGGTCGAGACGTAAAGATCGATATATTGGACGACTATATTCGGAGTTCGGAAAGGTTCCGAATGATTCGGGTATTTTTCGGAATACCGGGGAGTTACGAGAATACGGGGGAGAAGTATTGGGCCTTATTGGGCCATACGGGAAAGAGAGAGGGGCTGCCTAGGGCAGGCCGTGCGCCCCCCCAAGGCCTAGTCCGAATTGGACTAGGGGGAGGGGCTGCGCCCCCTCCTTCCTTCCCTTCTCTTTTTCCCTTCCTTGTCTCCTACTCCTACTACATGAAAGGACTCCTAGTTGGACTAGGAAAAGGGGAATCCTACTCCCGGTGGGAGTAGGACTCCCTAGGGCGCGCCATAGAGAGGGCCGGCCCTCCCCTCCTCTACTCATTTATATACGGGGGCAAGGGGCACCCCATGGACACACAAGTTGATCTTCGTGATCGTTCCTTAGCCGTGTGCGGTGCCCCCCTCCACGATATTACACCTTGGTCATATTGTAGCGGTGCTTAAGCGAAGACCTGCGACGGTTGAACATCAAGATCGTCACCACGTCATCGTGCTGACGGAACTCCTCCCCGAAGCTTTGCTGGATCGGAGCTCGGGGTGCGTCATCGAGCTGTACGTGTGTCAAGAACTCGGAGGTGCCGGAGTAACGGTGCTTGGATCGGTTGGACCGGGAAGATGTACGACTACTTCCTCTACGTTGTGTCAACGCTTCCGCTTCGGTCTACGAGGGTACGTAGACAACACTCTCCCCTCTCGTTGCTATATCATCACCATGATCTTGCGTGTGCGTAGGAATTTTTTTGAAATTACTACGTTCCCCAACAGCCACGCCTCGTCACGACGCGCCGCGGGTTGCGGGAATGAGCCGAGCCGATGTCTAATTTTTGCCACGCACTACGGGTATACGAAAGGTCACCTGGGAGCTGAAAAGTTTTGCGGTAGTGGATAATGAATACGAACGGCGCACCTCTTCGCGTGCTGCCTGTTCACTTCGTCTCCCTCCATTGTGTCACCTCCCGGCGCAGCCTGTTCGCGTCCCTCTGCTATGCCTATATAAGAGAGGTCGCTCCTCTCCCGAGAGACACATCAGAAGGTCCTCTTCCTCTCGCCAAACAGTTCCAACCTCTTCCCTACTATTGTCTTCCTCATCCCGGCTTGCGGCGTGCAACGCACGTCGGGACAGTAGGCCTTCGAGACCGCACCTTTTGAGTCCTGTACGGGAAAAGGGTGATAAGGTTTTTGGGGAGCGCTCAGCGCGACTACTGGCTGCTTCATCACGGACGATCCGACTACTGGCTGCTTCATCACGGACGATCCGGTCGCCAACGACTACTTCCCCGACGACGACTTCTTCCCCGACGTCCACGACCTCCTCGACGACATGGCAGGCGAGGACACCGACCCCAATTCCAGCGCTTCTGCTGCGCTGTGCCGTACGTGTTCTTCTCCTTTCTGTTAGAAGTCCTCCTACAGTTCCTGGCTCTAGTTTCTGCCCTACGTATGTTAGGTTCTGTTTCGTATAAGCAACTTCATCTAGTGTCTGTTCTAGATGTGTTTACCTCAAGTTCATATATGCAGACGATGTTTACCTTCTCTCTGTCAGATTGCATGACTTGCTTTATATTTCCTATTTTAGTCATGTTTTATCTAGTATTTTTGTTAATAAAATCATTCAGTAAATTGCTCATATTTCCAACAAATAACACCATATGATACATATCAACCAACTCTAATGTCACCTGGATACCCCAATGTCACCGCGAGTAACCGTGAGTTAATTATACGATATGTATCAAACAATTTCAGATTCATAATACTCAATCCACACAAGGAACTACAAGGAGACCCCAAAGTTTCTATCGGAGAAAAGATAATAAAAACGTGCATCAACCCCTACGCATAGATTACCCCAAAGTCACCTCGGGAATCCGCAAGTTGAGTGCCATAACATATATCAAGTGAATCAAAATAATACCCCATTGTCACCACGGGTATTCATATGCAAGACATATATCATGTGTTCTCAAATCTGAACATTCAATCCGACAAGACAAAACTTTAAAAGGTAAAGACTCAGTTCATCACAACAAGAGCAGAGAGGGGAGAAACACCATATGATCCATCTACACATTACTATGCATGTTCTATGATGAGGTGGTATGCTTGCGTTGTTGAGAGAAATGAGTTAGTGGGGGCTAGCTAGAAATTTAGACTAGATGATGCACGATGCATTGCTGCGGGAAACTTGCTAAAAGAATGCATAAAAGTTGCTACAAAACATCTATAACTAATGGGAAGCGAATGTAAGCTTAAAAATGAAAGCGAAATACAAAGCGTATACAAAGAGCAAAAAATGTATTGCAGTTAAAAGAATATATTTAACAAAAAATGTGAGTGTGAACTATATATGTATGGTGCAAGGGACCAACAATAAATTGTAAATACAAATCTAATGCAAAAAGTTTATGTGTAACATGCATGAATTGATGATGTGGTGCATGCATGCAGAGTAATGCCAAAACAATGTAATTTATGACTTGCATGCATTACTTGCTCATGTTGCATAGTTGCATGTCTAGGAAAAATAGCCAGTGGGTTGTAGCTATTTAGGAATAGAAGTTATGGAAGATATGGTGTGTGTTTGTTAGCTTTGTTGTTTCAAGTCTTGTATAGTTGCACGCGATTTATGTGCATTCACGAGGAAAAAATGTGCATTTGAATAGTACCACATTTAAGGCTAAAATTATACAAATTTTAGTGTGTAATTTTGTATTTGTGCATTTAAAATCTAAAATTGTATTCTTAGATGCAATCTTGAGTTCGAAATTATGCAATTGGGTTGTGTGTATATTTTGAAGCATGTAGCTGCACATTTTTTTTTACTTATTTTTTGCAATTTGGGGTTTATAGTTGTGAATTTCCAAACCTTGCTACTGCACGGAAATTTTGTGCAACTCATTCCTATTTATTCTCCATTACTTTTGTGATATGCGTACTTAATTTTTGCCCGCATTAGATAAATTAAGTCTAGAGGCCTTCAAAAGAAATAGTTTTTTAAATTGATGAGCAGAGCTCCTAATTTCATTTATCATGGAATTGTCACTCTCTAGGGGGTCCTACCCCGTATAACGAAAGCTTTTTAAAACACCCACAATAATCACATTGCTCTTAACCCCTCAGGGTGGGCAGCAGATAAATAAACTCGTGACCTACTGCCCAAAATAGAACGTCTCACCAACATCACTAGCAAGAAACAAAACAAAACATCTCAGCCGAAAAGACTTAAGTTACAAAAGTTTTGGCATGTAGTTTTTTATTTAAGCATTTTAAAACCTACAATTTTATTTCCTGAAATGCAATTTTGAGTTTAAAATATGCAATTGGGTTGTCTGTATATTTTAGAGCATATAGTTGCACATTTCTTATTTATTTTTCGCAATTTGGAATTTAGAGTTGCAAATTTCTAAACCTTACCACTGCATAGAAATTTTGTACCTTATTCCTATTTAGTCTCCATTAGTTTCGTCGTATGTGTATTTAAATTTTCTCCACATTGGATAAACTAAGTTTGGAGGCCATGAAAAGAACTAGTTTTTTAATTGACGAGCAGAGCTCCTAATTTAAGTCACTCCATGGGAGTCTAATACCCCAAAACAAAAGAATTTTAAAACACCCACAACAGTAACCATGCTCTCGGCCCCTCAGGGCGGGCAGTAGATAAATAGTGTGGTGACCCGACGCCAAAAAAATATATCTCACCTATGTCACTAGTAAGAAACAAAACAAAACATCTCAGTCGAAAAGGCTACAACTAACCGATGGCCCTAATACTGAACTTGGCACAGGATGGCTCTCCCACCCCCTCCCCGGCGATCTCCACCCTCCTCCGGCGATCTCCTTCACTAGCCACAAAATTATAGTTTCTCTCCACTAAATCTCTCCGGCGTCCCGAGATCTACACGCTCATACCCATCTCCTATGGGATCCAATGATGGATCCACCCTTGGCTTGGACTTCTCCAAGGGTTTGGTTTTTGCTGATAAGGTTTTTCAATCTACTGGTTTTTCTGTTCACCCTCTTGAGGATTCGGAGATCTTCACCATGGTTGTCTCCTTTGGGCGTCATGTTTTCCGTCTAACTGAGGATTCTGTGGCGGCGGCCCTTGAAGCAACCCTTGGAGGTTCGGCTATTGAGTTCATGGTTTTCTTGATCAAGGATAAGGTATTTGGATTTCAAGTCTCTTGCAAGGCAGTAGCCATGATTATTCTTAGTCTTAGATCGTTTGCATGTGATCATTTCAAATGTTACTTTCATCTTTGGGGTAACGGTTGTTGGAAATATGCCCTAGAGGCAATAATAAAAGTATTATTATATTTCATTGTTCATGATAATTGTCTTTTATTCATGCTATAACTGTATTATCCGGAAATCGTAATACACGTGTGAATACATAGACCTCAATATGTCCCTAGTGAGCCTCTAGTTGACTAGCTCGTTGTGATCAACAGATAGTCATGATTTCCTGGCTATGGACATTGGATGTCGTTGATAACGGGATCACATCATTAGGAGAATGATGTGATGGACAAGACCCAATCCTAAGCATAGCACAAAGGTCGTTTAGTTCGTTTGCTAGAGCTTTGCCAATGTCAAGTATCTCTTCCTTAGACCATGAGATCGTGTAACTCCCGGATACCGTAGGAGTGCCTTGGGTGTATCAAACGTCACAACGTAACTGGGTGACTATAAAGGTGCATTACAGGTATCTTCGAAAGTAGCTGTTGGGTTGACACGGATCGAGACTGGGATTTGTCACTCCGTATGACGGAGAGGTATCTCTGGGCCCACTCGGTAATGCATCATCATAATGAGCTCAAGGTGACCAAAGTGTTGGCCACGAGATCATGCATTACGGTACAAGTAAAGTGACTTGCGGGTAACGAGACTGAACAAGGTATTGGGATACCGACGATCGAGTCTCGGGCAAGTAACGTACCGATTGACAAAGGGAATTGTATACAGGGTTTGATCGAATCCTCGACATCGTGGTTCATCCGATGACAACATCGAGAAGCATGTGGGAGACAACATGGGTATCCAGATCCCGCTGTTGGTTATTGACCGGAGAACGTCTCGGTCATGTCTACGTGTCTCCCGAACCCGTAGGGTCTACACACTTAAGGTTCGATGACGCTAGGGTTATAAAGGAAGTTTGTATGTGGTTACCGAATGTTGTTCGGAGTCCCGGATGAGATCCCGAACGTCACGAGGAGTTCCGGAATGGTCCGGAGGTAAAGATTTATATATGGGAAGTCCTATTTTGGCCACCGGAAAATGTTCGGGATTTTTCGGTATTGTACCGGGAAGGTTCTAGAAGGTTCCGGAGTGGGGCCCACCTGCATGGGGGGACCCACATGAACGTGAGTAGTGGGGGAAAGGCCCCACACCCCTGGTCAAGGCGCACCAAGATCCCCCCTTAGAAGGAATAAGATCATATCCCGAAGGGATAAGATCAAGATCCCTAAAAAGGGGGATAACAATCGGTGGGGAAGGAAATGATGGGATTTCTTTCCTCCCACCTTGGCCAACGCCCCAATGGACTTGGAGGGCAAGAAACCAGCCCCTCCACCCCTATATATAGTGGGGAGGCGCATGGGAGCTGAACACACAAGCCAAGGCGCAGCCCCTCCCCTCCCCAACACCTCTCCTCCTCCGTATATGCTTGGCGAAGCTCTGTCGGAGTACTGCTGCACCAACTACACCACGCCGTCGTGCTGCCGTTGGAGCAATCTTCCTCAACCTCTCCTTCCCCCTTGCTGAATCAAGAAGGAGGAGACGTCTCCCGTCCCGTACATTTGTTGAACGCGGAGGTGCTGTCCGTTCAGCACCTGGACATCGGTGATCCGAATCACGTTCGAGTAAGACTCCATCATCACCATCCCCTTGGCTAGCTTCCGCTCGTGATCTACAAGTGGTATGTAGATGCAAACTCTCTCCCTTGACTTGTTGCTTAGATGAACTCATAGATGGATCTTGGTGAAACCATAGGAAAAATTTTAATTTTCTGCAACGTTCCCCAACAGTGGCATCATGAGCCAGGTTTATGCGTAGTTCTCTTTGCACGAGTAGAACACAATTTTGTTGTGGGCGTGGATTTTGTCATCTTACTTGCCTCTACTAGTCTTTTCTTGCTTCGGCGGTATTGTGGGATGAAGCGGCCCGGACCAACCTTACACGTACGCTTACGTGAGACCGGTTCCACCGACTGACATGCACTAGTTGCATAAGGTGGCTGGCGGGTGTCTGTCTCTCCCACTTTAGTTGGAGCGGATTCGATGAAAAGGGCCCTTATGAAGGGTAAATAGAAGTTGACAAAATCACGTTGTGGTTATTCGTAGGTAAGAAAACATTCTTGCTAGAACCCAATTGCAGCCACGTAAAAGATGCAACAACAATTAGAGGACGTCTAACTTGTTTTTGCAGCGATTGATCATGTGATGTGATATGGCCAGAAGTTGTGATGAATGATGAATTGTGATGTATGAGATCATGTTCTTTGTAATAGGATTCACGACTTGCATGTCGATGAGTATGACAACCGGCAGGAGCCATAGGAGTTGTCTTTATTTTTTGTATGACCTGCGTGTCATTGAAGAACGCCATGTAACTCACTTTACTTTATTGCTAAACACGTTAGCCATATAAGTAGAAGTAGTCGTTGGCGTGACAACTTCATGAAGACACGATGATCATGATGATGGAGATCATGGTGTCAAGCCGGTGACAAGATGATCATGGAGCCCCGAAGATGAAGATCAATGGAGCTATATGATATTGGCCATATCATGTCACAACTATATAATTGCATGTGATGTTTATTATGTTTATGCATCTTGTTTACTTAGGACGACGGTAGTAAATAAGATGATCCCTTACAAAAATTTCAAGAAGTGCTCTCCCCTAACTGTGCACCGTTGCTACAGTTCGTCGCTTCTAAGCACCACGTGATGATCGGGTGTGATGGATTCTTACGTTCACATACAACGGGTGTAAGACAGTTTTACACAGCGAAAACACTTAGGGTTAACTTGACGAGCCTAGCATGTGCAGACATGGCCTCGGAACACGGAGACCGAAAGGTCAAACACGACTCGTATGGAAGATACGATCAACATGAGAATGTTCACCGACGATGACTAGTCCGTCTCACGTGATGATAGGACACGGCCTAGTCGACTCGGATCGTGTAACACTTAGATGACTAAAGGGATGTCTAATCTGAGTGGGAGTTCATAATTTGATTAGAACTTAATTATCATGAACTTAGTCTAAAACCTTTGCAAATATTTCTTGTAGATCAAATGGCCAATGCTCATGTCAACATGAACTTCAACGCGTTCCTAGAGAAAACCAAGCTGAAAGATGATGGCAGCAACTATACGGACTGGGTCCGGAACCTGAGGATCATCCTCATAGCTGCCAGGAAACAATATGTCCTAGAAGGACCGCTAGGTGACGCTCCCATCCCAGAGAACCAAGACATTATGAATGCTTGGCAAACTCGCACTGATGATTACTCCCTCGTTCAGTGCGGCATGCTTTACAGCTTAGAACCGGGGCTCCAAAAGCGTTTTGAGCATCACGGAGCATATGAGATGTTCGAAGAGCTGAAACTAGTTTTCCAAGCTCATGCCCGGGTCGAGAGATATGATGTCTCCGACAAGTTCTACAGTTGTAAGATGGAGGAAAACAGTTCTGTCAGTGAGCACATCCTGAAGATGTCTGGGTTGCACAACCGTATGACCCAGCTGAACATTAACCTCCCAGATGAGGCGGTCATTGACAGAATCCTCCAGTCGCTCCCACCAAGCTACAAGAGCTTTGTGATGAACTACAACATGCAGGGGATGGAAAAGACCATTCCTGAAGTGTTCTCGATGCTGAAGTCAGCAGAGGCTGAAATCAAGAAAGAACATCAAGTGTTGATGGTCAATAAGACCACTAAGTTCAAGAAGGGCAAGGGTAAGAAGAACTTCAAGAAGGACGGCAAGGAGGTTGCCGCGCCTGGTAAGCCAGTTACCGGGAAGAAGTCAAAGAATGGACCTAAGCCTGAGACTGGGTGCTTTTATTGCAAGGGGAAGGGTCACTGGAAGCGGAACTGCCCCAAATACTTAGCAGATAAGAAGGCCGGCAAAACCAAATGTATATTTGATATACATGTAATCGATGTGTACCTTACCAGTACTCGTAGTAACTCCTGGGTATTTGATACCGGTGCCGTTGCTCATATTTGTAACTCACAGCAGGAGCTGCGGAATAAACGGAGACTGGCGAAGGACGAGGTGACGATGCGCGTCGGGAATGGTTCCAGAGTCGATGTGATCGCCGTCGGCACACTGCCTCTACATTTACCTACGGGATTAGTTTTGAACCTTAATAATTGTTATTTAGTGCCAAGTTTGAGCATGAACATTGTATCTGGATCTCGTTTAATACGAGATGGCTACTCATTTAAGTTTGAGAATAATGGTTGTTCGATTTATATGAGAGATATGTTTTCTGGTCATGCTCCGATGGTCAATGGTTTATTCTTAATGAATCTCGAGCGTAATATTACACATGTTCATAGTGTAGATGCCAAAAGATGTAAAGTTGATAACGATAGTCCCACATACTTGTGGCACTGTCGCCTTGGTCACATTGGTGTCAAGCGCATGAAGAAGCTCCATGCCGATGGACTTTTAGAGTCTCTTGATTATGAATCATTTGACACGTGCGAACCATGCCTCATGGGCAAGATGACCAAGACTCCGTTCTCCGGAACAATGGAGCGAGCAACCAACTTATTGGAAATCATACATACCGATGTGTGCGGTCCAATGAGCGTTGAGGCTCGCGGAGGATATCGTTATGTTCTCACTCTCACTGATGACTTAAGTAGATATGGGTATGTCTACTTAATGAAACACAAGTCTGAGACCTTTGAAAAGTTCAAGGAATTTCAGAATGAGGTGGAGAATCAACGTGACCGAAAGATAAAGTGCCTACGATCAGATCGTGGAGGAGAATATTTAAGTCACGAATTTGGCACACACTTAAGGAAATGTGGAATCGTTTCACAACTCACGCCGCCTGGAACACCTCAGCGAAACGGTGTGTCCGAACGTCGTAATCGCACTCTATTGGATATGGTGCGGTCTATGATGTCTCTTACTAATTTACCGCTATCATTTTGGGGATACGCTCTAGACACAGCTACATTCACTTTAAATAGGGCACCGTCTAAATCCGTTGAGACGACACCGTATGAATTATGGTTTGGGAAGAAACCTAAGCTGTCGTTTCTAAAAGTTTGGGGATGCGATGCTTATGTCAAGAAACTTCAACCTGAAAAGCTCGAACCCAAGTCGGAAAAATGCGTCTTCATAGGATACCCTAAGGAAACTGTCGGGTATACCTTCTACTTAAGATCCGAGGGCAAAATCTTTGTTGCCAAGAACGGATGCTTTCTGGAAAAAGAGTTTCTCTTGAAATAAGTAAGTGGGAGGAAAGTAGAACTCGATGAAGTACTACCTCTCGAACGGGAAAGTGGTGCAGCTCAGGAAAATGTTCCTGTGATGCCCACACCAACTGAAGAGAAAACCAATGATGATGATCAAGGTACTTCGGATCAAGTTGCTACTGAACTTCGTAGGTCCACAAGGACACGTTCCGCACCCGAGTGGTACGGCAACCCCGTCCTGGAAATCATGTTGTTAGACAACGGTGAACCTTCGAACTATGAAGAAGCGATGGCGGGCCCAGATTCCAACAAATGGCTTGAAGCCATGAAATCCGAGATAGAATCCATGTATGAAAACAAAGTATGGACTTTGACAGACTTGCCCGATGATCGGCGAGCGATAGAAAACAAATGGATCTTCAAGAAGAAGACAGACGCGGATGGTAATGTCACCATCTATAAAGCTCAACTTGTCGCTAAGGGTTATCGACAGGTTCAAGGGATTGACTACGACGAGACATTCTCTCCCGTAGCGAAGCTAAAGTCCGTCCGAATCATGTTAGCAATTGCCGCATACTATGATTATGAGATATGGCAGATGGACGTCAAAACAGCATTCCTTAACGGGCATCTTAAGGAAGAACTGTATATGATGCAGCCGGAAGGTTTTGTCGATCCTAAGAACGCTAACAAAGTATGCAAGCTCCAGCGATCCATTTATGGGCTGGTGCAAGCATCTCGGAGTTGGAATATTCGCTTTGATGAGATGATCAAAGCGTTTGGGTTTATGCAGACTTATGGAGAAGCTTGCGTTTACAAGAAAGTGAGTGGGAGCTCTGTAGCATTTCTCATATTATATGTAGATGACATACTCTTGATGGGAAATAATATAGAATTTCTGGACAGCATTAAGGCCTACTTGAATAAGTGTTTTTCAATGAAGGACCTTGGAGAAGCTGCTTACATATTAGGCATCAAGATCTATAGAGATAGATCGAGACGCCTCATAGGTCTTTCACAAAGCACATACCTTGAAAAGATTTTGAAGAGGTTCAAAATGGATCAGTCCAAGAAGGGGTTCTTGCCTATGTTACAAGGTGTGAGATTGAGCTCGGCTCAGTCACCGACCACGGCAAAAGATAAAGAAGAGATGAGTGTCATCCCCTATGCTTCAGCCATAGGATCTATTATGTATGCCATGCTGTGTACCAGACCTGATGTAAACCTTGTTGTGAGTTTGGTAGCTAGATACCAAAGTAATCCCGGCAAGGAACACTGGACAGCAGTCAAGAATATCCTCAAGTACCTGAAAAGGACAAAGGACATGTTTCTCGTTTATGGAGGAGACGAAGAGCTTGTCGTAAAGGGTTACGTCGACGCTAGCTTCGACTCAGATCCGGATGACTCTAAGTCACAAACCGGATACGTGTATATGTTGAATGGTGGAGCAGTAAGCTGGTGCAGCTGCAAGCAGAGCGTCGTGGCGGGATCTACGTGTGAAGCGGAGTACATGGCAGCCTCGGAGGCAGCGCATGAAGCGATTTGGGTGAAGGAGTTCATCACCGACCAAGGAGTCATACCCAATGCGTCGGGGCCAATCAAACTCTTCTGTGACAACACTGGAGCTATTGCCCTTGCCAAGGAGCCCAAGTTTCACAAGAAGACCAGGCACATCAAGCGTCGTTTCAACTCCATCCGTGAAAATGTTCAAGATGGAGACATAGAAATTTGCAAAGTACATACGGATCTGAATGTCGCAGATCCGTTGACTAAAACTCTCTCGCGAGCTAAACATGATCAACACCAGAACTCTATGGGTGTTCGATTCATCACAATGTAACTAGATTGGTGACTCTAGTGCAAGTGGGAGACTATTGGAAATATGCCCTAGAGGCAATAATAAAAGTATTATTATATTTCATTGTTCATGATAATTGTCTTTTATTCATGCTATAACTGTATTATCCGGAAATCGTAATACACGTGTGAATACATAGACCTCAATATGTCCCTAGTGAGCCTCTAGTTGACTAGCTCGTTGTGATCAACAGATAGTCATGATTTCCTGGCTATGGACATTGGATGTCGTTGATAACGGGATCACATCATTAGGAGAATGATGTGATGGACAAGACCCAATCCTAAGCATAGCACAAAGGTCGTTTAGTTCTTTTGCTAGAGCTTTGCCAATGTCAAGTATCTCTTCCTTAGACCATGAGATCGTGTAACTCCCGGATACCGTAGGAGTGCCTTGGGTGTATCAAACGTCACAACGTAACTGGGTGACTATAAAGGTGCATTACAGGTATCTCCGAAAGTAGCTGTTGGGTTGACACGGATCGAGACTGGGATTTGTCACTCCGTATGATGAAGAGGTATCTCTGGGCCCACTCGGTAATGCATCATCATAATGAGCTCATGGTGACCAAAGTGTTGGCCACGAGATCATGCATTACAGTACGAGTAAAGTGACTTGCCGGTAACGAGACTGAACAAGGTATTGGGATACCGACGATCGAGTCTCGGGCAAGTAACGTACCGATTGACAAAGGGAATTGTATACAGGGTTTGATCGAATCCTCGACATCGTGGTTCATCCGATGACAACATCGAGAAGCATGTGGGAGCCAACATGGGTATCCAGATCCCGCTATTGGTTATTGACCGGAGAACGTCTCGGTCATGTCTACATGTCTCCCAAACCCGTAGGGTCTACACACTTAAGGTTCGATGATGCTAGGGTTATAAAGGAAGTTTGTATGTGGTTACCGAATGTTGTTCGGAGTCCCGGATGAGATCCCGGACGTCACGAGGAGTTCCGGAATGGTCCGGAGGTAAAGATTTATATATGGGAAGTCCTATTTTGGCCACCGGAAAATGTTCGGGATTTTTCGGTATTGTACTGGGAAGGTTCTAGAAGGTTCTGGAGTGGGGCCCACCTGCATGGGGGGACCCACATGAACGTGAGTAGTGGGGGAAAGGCCCCACACCCCTGGTCAAGGCGCACCAAGATCCCCCCTTAGAAGGAATAAGATCATATCCCGAAGGGATAAGATCAAGATCCCTAAAAAGGGGGGATAACAATCGGTGGGGAAGGAAATGATGGGATTTCTTTCCTCCCACCTTGGCCAACGCCCCAATGGACTTGGAGGGCAAGAAACCAGCCCCTCCACCCCTATATATAGTGGGGAGGCGCATGGGAGCTGAACACACAAGCCAAGGCGCAGCCCCTCCCCTCCCCAACACCTCTCCTCCTCCGTATATGCTTGGCGAAGCCCTGTCGGAGTACTGCTGCACCAACTACACCACGCCGTCGTGCTGCCGTTGGAGCAATCTTCCTCAACCTCTCCTTCCCCCTTGCTAGATCAAGAAGGAGGAGACGTCTCCCGTCCCGTACGTGTGTTGAACGCGGAGGTGCTGTCCGTTCAGCACTTGGACATCGGTGATCCGAATCACGTTCGAGTACGACTCCATCATCACCATCCCCTTGGCTAGCTTCCGCTCGTGATCTACAAGTGGTATGTAGATGCAAACTCTCTCCCTTGACTCGTTGCTTAGATGAACTCATAGATGGATCTTGGTGAAACCGTAGGAAAATTTTTAATTTTCTGCAACGTTCCCCAACAACGGTGGCCCAAATTGGGGTCGTGAGTTCAAGATCTGGAAATTAGAATGTGATGCTGAATGGGTTCTTGTTAGCCCTTCCAAAAGACGTGCTGCTTTGGGTTTGTTGGCCATGCACAAGAGACCTCCTAAGTCATCGTTCAAATCTGCTAATTCGGTTAGCAAGAAAGCTTCATTTGCAGTTTTCAGAATTACGCAGCTTGTCGTGTTTATCGTTTTCCTGCCTCTGAAAATTGCATTCAAACTACTAAAGATGCTGGATATTCTATTCCTCCACATGAGAGGGTAGTCATTTGTCCCACTTTGCCGGTGAATCTCCGGTGGACGTCGATGAGGTCGTCGATATCTTTTGGCACGATGCAAGATCTGCTGTCCTCGGCTGATCGGGCGCCGCCATCCTCGGGCGGGAATTGTGGTCCTTCGAATGTGGACGTACCTGGCCATGTTGGGTCATCCTCCGTGTGTGCCACGGGCCGGGAGGAGTGTGTGCGTTTTGGGCCGCTGGATATGGCCGAGCAGGAGCACTCTCCTGGGCTTGCTAATATTCCTTCGTCGCAACAAGCAAGAAATGATTTTGATAATTTGATCTCTAGTATGGTTGAGGAAGTTCACACGTGCCAGAATTGTTTGGCAAAGGGGCATTTTTCTTCTACTTGCACATCGAAACTCAGGTGGCTCTCTTGCTGCCGTGTCGGGCATGCTAAAAAAGATTGCAGCAAATTTGCTCGGATATTGGGTTGAGTTTGGCAACCAAAACCCACTAACGTTGCAACTTCCGAGGTATCCAGCGAGAATATCTCTCTGACGTTGCATTTACCAATCTTGGACCTCCCTTACACTTCCATATTTACTCCCTTGTCCAGTCCAATCAGCCCTGGACCCAAGACTCCCTCGTCTCCGCCGTCTGCTACACCTCCTCCGCCACTCCACTCACCGTCGGCGTCACCGGAGCATGAGTGCTCCGCCCCCATGGCCAACTTCCACATGGATCCTCTGCTTTATGTCCCGGCTGGTCACCACATAGTTGACAGTGGTGAAGATCGGGTGCCGCGCACCTTTCTGACGCCACATACCCCAATTGTGCGCCGCCATGAAGAGTTCATACTTGCAGAGGTAATGCCGATACCACTACCCGATCAGATAGGTGCTGCTAGGGAAGAGGTTGTGCAGTGGCTTCAAGCGCATGGTGTTTTAGTCAGGTCGGCGCAGCCCTGGATTCGTTCTGTAGGTCTTTTTGAGCTTCGTGATGCTGCTGTCCGTTTCCATTTGTTCCAACTACCGCCGCAGCCGCTGGGCAATGATCGGTTCGTTCGCTTCATGAAGCATGATGAGGGGGAGTCTTTTAGGGGTGCCCAAGGTTTCCGTCAAGGTTTACTCATGTTCTTGGGCATCCCTTTGGATCTTCACAATACTGACTGTATCAGGGCTACTGTGAACACGTTTGGCAAGTTTCACCACTGGATTAGTGATGATCCATACGTGGTTCGATCTCTAGTTTTTGCTTCTTTCCCTGAAGATGTCCTTGTGCCCCGTGATGTTGTCTTCATGGATTATGCGGCCTAGGGTGGTGCGCGGGTATCTTGGACGGCTCCTCTGTATATCTTGGGGGCAAATTTTTTCAAACAGATGCCGCAGGATGAGGATTGGATGCCCATCAATGGCAATCCACATCCGGTTCCTGGGGTTCAGTTCCCGGAACTGCCGCCCTTCATTCTGCCTCCGTATCCAGCCTTGGGATGGAATGACATCCCTCATCCTCCTCCAGAGCCTGCTATGAATGATGTGGAAGACAACAACTGGGGTTGGAACGAGCCAGTGGACCAGCCTGTGCCGCAAGATCAGGAATCTATGGTGATTGATGTTTCTTTTCAGCCTAGTTCTGATGCTGTCCAGCAGGATCATGTCATACCTGTTATTTCTTCTGATGAGGAGCTGCCTGAAGTTGATATTTTTCCTTTAGCTGATGATGTTAATGATGTTAGAAACTGGGCTATTGTGATCTACCAGTTGCCTCCTTTGTTTGTGCCGGAAGTGGAACTGCTTGCTGCTGTTCCTTTTGGGCCTCCTTTGCCTCCTGAGATGGTGTGGAGAAGGTCTTTTGAGAATCTTCTGCAGGCTCCTGTTGTCTACAATGTTCCTAAACCTGTTGCTCTGCAGCCTTTTGAGCCTATGGTATTATCTAAGAGGAGTTGGGACTTGGCCTTCGGTTACGTTATTTGCCTATGCTAACCTGGAAGGAGCAGGCACCAGTTAGGCCAGTTGCTAGGGCTTTGTTCCCTAAAGATGTTGCTGACATTCAGCCTGCTACAGCACCCCAGAAAGCTAGGAGGCCTCGCAAGACGTTGGCGCCCACTCCCATTGTTGAAACTTCTGTTCGAAGATGCACCAGAAGCTCGGCCCAACGCGATGGTTTCAAGCCCACCTTCCAGGAGCTTTCTCTGCAGCCCAAAAGGAGGAAGCCCAGAGCAAAGCCCTTTACTGCTGAGATGCCTGATGACCCAACCCATGAGGAGATCCCACCAGCTACACTTGTTGCTCGTCTGCAAGAAATTGGCAGGGAGCTAGAGATTGATGCTCAACTCCTATCTGTGGATGCTCTTATGGCGAATCCACCTCATGCTGCTGCCACTAATGCAAATGATTAGTGTTCTCTTTTGGTATTGGGTCTGGCAAGCCTCTAAATTTACCCTGTTGCTGTTCTTTTATTGTTCACCTTATTATGCAAACTTGATTGTAATGTTGCTGGGTCGGACTGTTATGTGCTATTTTGTTCATATGGCACCATGTGCTGTATGCTTTCTGGACTTTATCAGTGCTTGTTTTAATGAGTAATCTCTGTAGAAACTGGAATGTATTATGCTGGAATGTCAGAGGTTTAAATTCAGAAGCTAGGCAGAGAGCAGTTAGGCAAAACAATCGATGAAAGTCAATGTGTTGTTGCCTGTTTACAGGAAACAATATGTTCTTCTTTTGACTCTAGGTCAATTAAGAGTTTCTGTCCCAAGAGATTTGATAGCTTTTCTTGCTCTCCTGCAATGGGAGCCTCTGGGGGAATTATTGTGGTCTGGAATTCCTCTGTTTTTATTGGATCTTTAATCGAAATTCAGCAGTTTGCTGTAGTTGTTGAGTTTGTGTCCAGGCAAAAAAATCGATGAAAGTCAGTGTGCTGTTGCCTGTTTACAGGAAACAATATGTTCTTCTTTTGACTCTAGGTCAATTAAGAGTTTCTGTCCCAAGAGATTTGACAGCTTTTCTTGCTCTCCTGCAATGGGAGCCTCTGGGGGAATTATTGTGGTCTGGAATTCCTCTGTTTTTATTGGATCTTTAATCGAAATTCAGCAGTTTGCTGTAGTTGTTGAGTTTGTGTCCAGACAGAACAATGAAAAATAGACTCTGGTGGCTGTATATGGTCCTTGTCAGGGTGAAGCCAGAGACACTTTTGTCTCTTGGCTTTATAACCTCAGTATTCCTGTTGTTGAGAATTGGCTACTTTTAGGGGATTTTAATTTCATAAGGTCCATAGATAACAGGAATTTACCTAGAGGGGACCTGAATGATATGTTCTCTTCAATGAGATTATTGGGCATTTGGGACTCCTGGAGTTGCCCATCAAGGGAAGAGCTTTCACTTGGTCTAATATGCAAGATAGCCCACTCCTGGAGCAATTAGACTGGTTTTTTACATCTGTAGACTGGATAACTGTATATCCAATGACTGAAGTGCTCCCCCTTGCTAGGACTGCTTCTGACCATGTCCCTTGTGTTGTCACAACCAAAACTTCTATTCCTAAGTCAAATCTTTTTAGGTTTGAAAACTATTGGTTGGAATTGGAAGGATTTATGGATTGTGTTGCTAAGTCTTGGAATATCCCTTCTAGGAAGGGGCACATAACTGCTAAAATTGCTGATAAGTTCAAGTGTCTTAGAATGTGCCTTAAAAGGTGGCAAATGAATGTCTCAAAGTTGAAACTCCTCATTGCTAAATGCAATCATGTTATTTTGTTGCTGGATGACTTGGAAGAGTGGAGGCCTCTTTTTATTCAAGAGTTTAATTTCAGGAAAACTGTCAAAGTGCACCTAGAGAAATTGCTTCATTTGTAGTTCCTTTATTGGAAGAAGAGGTGTACTGTCAGATATATTAAGGTGGGAGGGGAAAATACAAAGTTTTTCCATGCCATGGCCATTGAAAGGCACAGAAGGAATTCTATTGCTAGCCTCAAATTACCTGATGGTACTGTAGTCAATGATCATGCTCAAATAGAGGGAATCATCTGGAATTGTTTTAAAAACAGAATGGGCACATCAAGAGGCATTTTCATGGGCTTTGACCTCTCTGCTCTCATCAACCCTGTGGCTGGCCTTGACATTCTCACCAAGCCTTTTGAAAAAGAGGAAATGGACAAGGTGGTTCAGCATATGCCTGTTGATAAAGCTCCAGGCCCTAATGGCTTCAATGGCCTTTTCTTCAAAAAGTGCTGGCATCTAATTTCTAAGGACTTTTATGAGCTTGCTCAAGAATTCTATGAGGGTACTGCTATCCTGGATAACATTAATGATTCTTACATTACTCTTGTTCCTAGGAAAGCTTTCACCTAAAGAGGTTGGAGATTATAGGCCTATCTCCCTAACTAGTATGGGCCTGAAATTTCTCTCTAAAATGACAGCAAATAGGTTTCAAGAATTAATTTTACAGTCATCCACAAGAATCAATATGGTTTTATTAAGAGCAGAACAATTCATGATTGTATTGGCTGGACTTTTGAATATTTGCACCAGTGCATCAATCTAAAAGGCCAATTGTAATCCTTAAGTTGGACTTTGAAAAGGCTTTTGACTCTTTGGAACATGAAGCTCCTTTTCAGATTCTGAGGCACAGAGGATTTAATGAGAAATGGATTCTCTGGATGAAGCAACTGTTGGGCACCGGTACTTCTTCAGTTCTTCTTAATGGAGTTCCTGGCAGAAAATTTATTTGTAAAAAAGGAGTCGGGCAGGGTGACCCTGTTTCTCCTTTACTCTTTGTTATTGCTGCTGACCTTTTGCAATCTGTCATCAATGACATGTTCAGAAGAGAAATCCTTCATCTGCCTATCCCTTGTCATGACCAGGATTACCCTGTGATCCAGTATGCTAACGATACTCTAATCATCTTACCTGCTGACAGGATTCAGCTCTTGGCTTTGAAAGATATGCTCCAAGTGTTTGCTCAGTCCACTGGCCTGGATGTCAACTATCACAAACCTTTCCTCATCCCCATAAATGTGGATCATGTTGTGATGAATGATCTTGCTATTGCTTTTGGTTGCCAGATTGGAAATATGCCTTTCACCTATCTTGGGCTGCCAATGGGAACCACAAGGCCCAAAATGGTGGACTTTATGCCTCTGGTGGACTGTATGAAAAGAAGAATGACTGCTAGTTCTTCTTTTCTTAATCAAGGGGAGAGACTTCAATTCCTGAACTCTGCTCTATCTTCAATGCCCATCTTCTTCATGTGCATCTTGGCTGTTCCAGCTGGTATCCTCAAGCAGTTGGAGAGAATTCAGAGGCAGTGTCTGTGGAGAAAGAATAGAGATGAACCTGCCTCCTCCCTTGCAGCTTGGGGGCTTATTTGTAGGCCAAAAAACAGGGGTGGTCTTGGTATTCTCAATCTGGGGGTACAAAATGTTGCTTTGCTACTCAAACATGCTAGTAATTTCCTGAATAAAAAAGATATTCCCTGGGTTTCTCTCATTTGGAATTCTTACTACCATGAAAGAGTGCCTCAAGGAACATCTGCATGTGGGTCTTTCTGGTGGAAGGATATTTTGCAAGGTTATGATCAATTTTAGAGAGCTCTCTTGGGTTGAGGTTAATGATGGTGATACTGCTCCGTTCTGGTCAGACAGCTGGAATATTGGTGATGAGGTCTCTCCCCTCCAATCAAGATTTCCTAGGTTATTTTCTTATGTTAAGGACCACGGATTACACTCAAGGAATTCTCCAGTTCTCAAGATATTGTTCAGCATTTTCGTCTCCCCCTGTCTGCTCAGGCTTTTGGAGAGTTGGGCTTGATTCAATCTATGATGGGTTCTCGTAGCAGAGTTTCTGGCTCTAAGGATGTGTGGTTTTGGCAGAATTCATCCAAGCAGTTTAGATCCAAGATGTTTTACTCCCACACATTT
This sequence comes from Triticum dicoccoides, assembly GCF_002162155.2. NCBI lineage: Eukaryota > Viridiplantae > Streptophyta > Magnoliopsida > Poales > Poaceae > Triticum > Triticum dicoccoides. The sequence continues at coordinate 98,360,529 of NC_041383.1, forward strand.
CAGTCTGAAGCCTTTAACCCTCTGCTCTCTTGGATATGGAAATCTTCCTATACTCTCAAGATTAAAGTTTTTGCTTGGATGCTCATCATGGACAGGCTGAATACTAAAGATATGGTAGAACGAAGGCATTGACACATGGAGGATGGAGTGCAATGCAGGCTCTTCCCCCTGCAGGTTCGAGAAACCAGGGATCATCTCTTCTTCAACTGCAATTTCAGTGTTCGTGTCTGGAATTATCTACAAATTGATTGGCCTGCAGGGCACTCTATGTCTGATGTGGTTATTCAGGCTAGGAATGATTTTCACAAGCCATTTTTTCTGAAGTGGTGTTCACTGCTTGTTGGAACATATGGATCATTAAATGCCAAGGTTTTCAGAAATGAGAGGGCTAGTTTCTATAAATGGCGTGCTGCCTTTAGACATGATATCTCCTTATTGCAATACATGATTAAGTCTGCCTACAAGGATGACCTTCTCAAGTGGATCTCCTTCCTTCCCCCTTAAGGCTTAGTGTAGTAAGGCTTCTCTGCCTCCCTTACCTCCTTTTAGTTTAGTCTCTCTATGTAGATTACCCCTTGTAATCACCTTTTGTATCTTGTTACTTTTTAATAAAGGTCCTGATTTGCTGTGGGGGGTTTGCCCCACAGTTCCCAGTCAAAAAAAAGGCTACAACTATACATGTTTTGGTGTGTAATTTTTTTGGGTGCATTCTAAAACCTAAAATTGTATTTTAAAAGCAATTTTGAGTTCATAAATATGCAATTGTGTTGTTCCTATATTTTGAAGCATGTAGTTGCACATTTTTACTTCTTTTTCGCATTTTGGAGTTTGCAGTTTTACTTCCACATGGAATTTTGTGTGCAACTCATTCCTATTTAGTCTCCATTAGTTTGGTGGTATGTGTATTTTAATTTTGTCCACATTAGATAAATTAAGTTTGGAGGCCTTGAAAAGAACTAGTTTTTTCTTAGAAGAATTGAGGACCAGAGCCCTAATTTATCATGGAATAGTCGCTCTTTGGGGGTCCAAATCCCCGCCAACAAAAGCTTTCAAAATTCCCAGAATACTCACCACACTCTTTACCCCACAGGGTTGTCAGCAAATAAATAAACTGGTGACCCAAGGCCAAGAACATAACATCTCACCTACATCACTAGTAAGAAAAAGAACATCTATGTCAAAAAAGCTAATATTGTACAAGTTTTGGTCTATAACTTTGTATTGGTGCATTTTGAAACCTAAAAATGTAATTTTTAATCCAATTTTGAGTTCGGAAATATGCAATTGAGTTGTTTTTATATTTTTAAGCATATAGTTGCACATCTCACCTATGTCACTAGTAAGAAACAAAACAAAACTACACAAGACATTATTTCTCCTTCCAGTGGCCACAGAAGAACATCACCCGTGGTCAGCAACACCATGGGCAGACCGCTCTACTTCCTGCTAAAGGTTTGAACCGCCATCTGTGAAAGCAATTATGCATCCTTGCTTCTGGACTTCAGACAAAAAATATATCTGGCGAGCAGCTTGAGCAAATTCACTAGTTGGTTCATAGGGATAAAGGAAACATTAGTTATTTCTAAATTTTAGTGATAAGCCAAATGACTATAGTAACCCCTACAATAACCAAACAACCCAGCCCACCCGAGAAATTGAAAATCCATGAACAAATCTCATGAATTGAGTTTTAAATTCAGCTTGATCCCCAAAGCACAACTGTCCACCCCCAAGCATATTTAGCGAGCGAACATTGGCTGAAAGTTGGTCTATATCTTCTCTTCCTTACGATCACAAAATCTACATTTCTCACTGCCTACACAACCCCTATTAAGTAGATTATCTTTAGTTAGTATGCCATTTTTAAACAATATAAGAGCATCTATAGCCGAACATAGCAAATATGACCCCTTAAACGCCCGCAGACGCGTCTGTTCAGTGACCGAGCGTCCATTTTGAGCCCCTATTTATCCATCCGCGCAGCCACACTCCTCATTTTTTTTGCTCATATGTCCGGTCACTTGCACTTGATTGGTGGAGATGAAGAGAGAGAAATAAAGAATGAATAAAGAAAGAGAAAAGGTGGTCCGGGGTGGGTCCGTGTCCTACATGGCAGAATGCCCGGCCGCACCCGGCCGCGTCCGCGAGCCCTCATATCTCACTAGTAGAAAAAGGACCTAATATGAGACACATTAGTGCCGGTTTGATTTTGAGCCGGCACTAATGTGTCCCATAGTGCCGGTTCCAACGGCTTGCCGGCCGTTCTCATTAGTACCGGTTCGTGACGAACCTTTAGCACCGGTTCGTGCCATGAACCGGTACTAAAGAGGGTGGTGGCAGAGTGTTGTCAGTCTGGGGCCCCTCCAGCACCTTTAGTACCGGTTCATGGCACGAACCGGTACTAAAGGTCGACCTACATAAACCCTTCGTCCAGCCAAGCCACTCTGTTCTTCCCCTTTCCCCTCACATCCTCTGTTCTTCCCCTCTCTTCCTCGAGCTCCTCACAAATTTTGCCCAAAATTTGTCAAGATTTGAAGGCCCCCATCCATTCAAATGATCACAAAGGTTAGCAACTTTGTCCTTTCAACTCTCATTGCTAGATTAGCTCTTGCAATGCTTCGTATAGTGATTAATTTGGGAGGAATTATATTTGCCAGTATTTGATTTATATGCAATTTGAGGTCAAAAATAACACTTAGTTTGCATATGTAGGTGCGGTTTACTTAGTGCCTTCTAAATCTCCGTCGTAACCACCGTCGATCGCCCGCACCGTCTCGTCGCCGGCACCACCTTGTGGTGAGGCTCTTGTTCATGAATGTTTTACATTACCAAATTGATGTTTGTGTGATTTGGATATATAGTTACTCGTATAATTATCTTACCCGTATGTTGTTTGTTATACATAGTGCCATGGTTTTGATATCCGTCCCCGTCGGCCCTCGTCCTTGTTATGATTCAGATGTGGTATATTCTCTTTTAAAACTAGTTGTTGCATTTCGTGTTTATGACAAATTATGCCCATCAAGTTGACATAGATATTTTTATCTAGGAGGTATGTGAACCGGAAATTCCAACCGACCCTATTGTCGAGAGGTTAAATTTAGTTGAAAGAGAAAATGAGTATTTGAAAGAAAAATTGAAAAGAATTGAGGGGGAGAAGATGGAATTGGAGTTGCATGTTGCCGATGTCGTCGATCACAAGATCAAGATGGAGAAAAGGAGGTTGAAGATTAGAAAGATTAGAAAATATGCCATTGATAGTGTGGCTTGGTATCATTATGCTCTTGGATCAATTGTTACCTTAGTTGCGATCTTCATCGCATTTGTTGTTGCATTTAAATTCTTTAGCTAGAGAGTTATTTGTATGTTGCATTTAATTAAGTGTTGTATATGAACTTTATGTATGAACTTTATGTATGAACTTTTATTAATTTGGTCTATTCGGTGTTGTGTAATGAAGATGAGCCGACAATGGATGTATGATGACATATGCTCTCCCGAGTTCATTAATGGTGTGCATACTTTTCTTCTTGCCGCTGAGGCAAACAAGTGGGCGGATGGTTTTATGCCTTGTCCATGTGCTGGCTGTAAGAATGATCACAGTTACTCTACGTCAAGAACCATTCACGTCCACCTATTTTAGTCCGGTTTCATGCCCCACTATAATGTTTGGACCAAGCACGGAGAAATAGGGGTTATGATGGAAGACAATGAAGTAGAAGAGGACGACGACGGCTATCCTGGCCATGGGTTCCCTGAATACGATGATACAACAATGGGGGAAGAAGCTGAGCCGGCAATGCAGAAAGAAGCTGAAGAAGAGGCATCAGATGAGCCCGCTGATGATCTAGGTCGGGCCATTGCCGATGCAAAGAGAAACTGCGCAAGTGATCTGGAGAGGACGAAGTTGCAGTGCATGTTAGAGGATCACAAGAAATTGTTGTACCCGAATTGTGAAGCTGACAAAAAAAAGTTGGGCACCACACTTGAATTGCTGCAATGGAAGGCAGAGAATGGTGTATCTGACAAGGGATTTGGAAAGTTGCTGGTAATGATAAAGAATATGCTTCCAAAGGACAACGAATTGCCTGAGAGTACGTATGAAGCAAAGAAGGGTGTCTGCCCTCTAGGGTTAGAGGTGCAAAAGATACATGCATGCCCTAATGACTGCATCCTCTATCGCGGTGAGTACGAGGATTTGAATGCTTGCCTGGTATGCGGTGCATTGCATTATAAGATCAGTCGCGATGACCCTGGTGATGTCGAGGGTGAGCGCCCCAGGAAGAAGATTCCTGCCAAGGTGATGTGGTATGCTCCTATAATACCACAGTTGAAACGTTTGTTCCAAAACAAAGAGCATGCGAAGGTGATGCGGTGCCACGCAGAAGACCGTAAGAAAGACGGAAAGTTGAGAGTACCCGCTGACGGTTCGCGGTGGAGAAAAATCGAGAGAAAGTACTGGGAGGAGTTTGCAGGTGACCGAAGGAACATATGGTTTGGTCTAAGCGCAGATGGCATTAATCCTTTTGGGGAGCAGAGCAGCAACCATAGCACGTGGCCTGTGACTCTATGTTTGTATACCATTCCTCCTTGGTTGTGCATGCACCGGAAGTTCATTATGATGCCAGTGCTCATCCAAGGCCCTAAGCAACCCGACAACAACATTGATGTGTACCTAAGGCCATTAGTTGAAGAACTCTTACAATTGTGGAATGGAACAGGTGTACGTGCGTGGGATGAGCACATGGGGGAAGAATTTGACCTAAAGGCATTGCTGTTCGTGACCATCAATGATTGGCCTCCTCTCAGTAACCTTTTAGGACAGACAAACAAGGGATACCACGGATGCATGCACTGTTTGGATGATACTGACAGTATATATTTGAATAGTTGTAAGAAGAATGTGTACCTGGGACATCGTCGATTTCTTCCGAGCAGGCATCCCGTAAGAAAGAAAGGCAAGCATTTCAAAGGTGAGCCGGATCACTGGACGAAGCCTCGCCACCGTACTGGTGCTGATGTACATGATATGGTCAAGGATTTGAAGGTAATCTTTGGAAAGGGTCCTGGCGGACAACCTGTTCCGAAGGACGCTGACGGACGCGCACCCATGTGGAAGAAGAAATCTATATTTTGGGACCTGCCATATTGGAAACACCTAGAGGTCCGCTCCGCAATCGACGTGATGCACGTGACGAAGAATCTTTGCATGACCAGATTTTTGGGCGTGTATGGGAAGAAAAAAGATACACCAGAGGCACGGGAGGACCAACAACATATGCACGGAAAAGATGGCATACATCAGGGTCAGGCCAGCTACGCTCTTACCAAAGAAGAGAAGGAAATCTTCTTCGAATGCCTGCTCGGCATGAAGGTACCGTCTGGCTTCTCGTCGAATATAAAGGGAATAATAAATATGGCAGAGAAAAAGTTCCAGAACCTAAAGTCTCATGACTGCCACGTGATTATGATGCAACTCCTTCCGGTTGCATTGAGGGGGCTTCTACCGGAAAACGTTCGATTAGCCATTGTGAAGCTATGTGCATTCCTCAATGCAATCTCTCAGAAGGTAATCGATCCAGAAATCATACCAAGGTTACAAAATGATTTGGTGCAATGTCTTGTCAATTTCGAGTTGGTGTTCCCACCATCCTTCTTCAACATCATGACGCACGTCCTAGTTCACCTTTGCGAAGAGATTAACATTTTGGGTCCTGTATTTCTACACAATATGTTCCCCTTTGAAAGGTTCATGGGAGTCTTGAAGAAATATGTTCATAACCGTGCTAGGCCAGAAGGAAGCATCTCGAAGGGCCATGAAAATGAGGAGGTCATTGAGTTTTGTATTGACTTTATTCCTGACCTTAAGCCGATTGGTGTTCCTGAATCGCGGCATAAGGGCAGACTGGAAGGAAAAGGCACGCTAGGAGGGCATCAAATAATATGTATGGACGGGCATTCTCTCATTGAAGCACACTACACAGTTCTACAGAATTCCATCTTGGTGGATCCATATATGGAGGAACACAAGAATTTTCTATAGTCCAAACACCCGGAGAAGTCTGACGACTGGATTACACGTGAACAAACGAGGACTTTCGCCGGTTGGTTGCAGAAACGTGCCCTGAATGATGGCGATATTCAAAATGACCTATACTCGCTGTCCCAGTTACCATCTTCGAATATAATGACTTTCAAAGGGTACCAGATAAATGGGAATACATTTTACACGATCTCCCAAGATAAGAAGAGCACCAACCAAAACAGTGGTGTCCGCTTTGATGCAACAACCAACACGGGAAAGGAAACATATTATGGTTACATAGAGGACATATGGGAACTTAACTATGGATTAGGTGATTTGAATGTCCCTTTGTTTCGGTGCAAATGGGTCAATATGACACAAGGAGGGGTAACGGAAGACCCGCAGTATGGAATGACAACAGTGGATCTCAACAATCTTGCGTATGCAGACGAACCATTCGTCCTAGCCAATGATGTGGCGCAGGTTTTTTATGTGAAAGACATGTCTACCGGGCCAAGAAAAAGAAAAGATAAAGAAGCGAATGGATCATACGACGAGCCAAAGCGCCACATAGTTCTTTCAGGAAAAAGAAACATCGTGGGAGTGGATGACAAGACAGACATGTCAGAAGATTATGAAAAGTTTGATGAAATTGCTCCATTCACAGTGAATATTGACCCGAGCATCCAGTTAAATGATGAAGATTTTCCATGGCTACAGCGCAAAGGGACACACGAGAAGAAAAAGTTTCACACCCAAAGATCTGGGATGTGATCGGCTTCACTATCATCACTTTCTTCTGTGTTTCACACCCAAGAGGGAATGTCTGTAATAGTTAGGGTAGTTAATTATGTGTTTTGGCATTTGAAACGCGAAGAAATTTTATGTGCAAACAAATTCTTTTCATGCATTTACTGATTTTTTCCAGCTAAATGACCCTGAAATTCAAAAGCATTTGAAATGAACTCAGAAAAGGTTGAAAGTTGGCATGGTATCATAATTTCATACAAATAGCATGTGCAAAAAAGTAGAGAGGGTTACGGCAAAAACTGGATACACTTCGTGTACAAAATGGACAATCTTTTTCGAAGTATCAGGATTTCCGACGAAAACTGAAATGTTACAAAGGCATTTCATTTTTAAAATAACCTAAGCATTACCAAATTAAATATAATGATAAAACACACTAATATTAAACATAAGAAAAAAGAATCACTGAAAAAAAAAATTCAAAGTTAAGTTATTCACAAACTAGTGATTCACACAAATTTCAAATAATTCGAAATTTAAACTATTCAAATTTGAAAACTACCGGCACTAACAGAAAGTTTGTAATTTTTTGTACCTAAAGCAAAAATATTCACAAAGAAACTCTAAATACAGCAAAAAACAACTCAAAAATAAATAAAACAAAAATAAATAAAGCGAAAAAAATTAAGAAAATAAAAAAGCCCGCCTACTGGGCCAAAGCGACCTGCATACGACTAGGAACACAACCTTTAGTTGGGCCAGGATGCAGGCCCGCAAAGGCCCAGTAGGCCCACAGGGCAGAAGAGGACAGGTAGGCCCAGTAGGCCTGCTTAGGAGAGGAGCTCGAGAGAGCTACCGCACTGGGGCTTATAAACCAGTGCGGTAGCCCCTCGGGTAGCGAGGTGGGACTAAACTTGCGCACCGCCTGGAGCCAGTGCACCCCTTTTAGTACCGGGTCGTGGCTCCAACCGGTACTAAATACCCCCCCCCCTTTAGTACCGGTTTGAGCCACCACCCGGTACTAAAGGGGGTGCGCTTCCCGCCGCTTGGCCTGGCCAAAACAGACCTTTAGTACCGGTTGGTGGCTCCAACCGGTACTAAAGGTCCATCCTATATATACAACACTTAAAAAAATTCAGTTTCCCTCTGTTTCTTCCCTCTGTTTCCTCCCTCCGTCGCGCCGCCCTGCCCCGATCGATGCCATCCCCGTCGACGTCGCCGCCCCCGCCC
>NC_041383.1:98369216-98373921 GCF_002162155.2 Triticum dicoccoides
TTTTTCTGTTTTTTAGTTATAGAAATGTTAGGAAATTATTCTGTTTTTTAGTTATATAAATATTAGAAATGTTAGTTATATAGAAATGTTATAAATGTTTTCTGTTTTTTAGTTATAGAAATATTTATAGAAATGTTAGCAATTTTTCTGTTTTTTAGTTATATAAATATTAGAATTGTTATAGAAATGTTAGTTATATAATCAGGAAATTTTAGAATTAGTTTTAGTTAGATGAATTGGATTAATGTCAAATTGTTAGAATTTGCATATATATAGAATTTTAGTTATCACAATCCAATCATTTAAAAAATGTTACTTTTTGCGGGCATATAGTATTTGTTCTCGACGATATGCCCGGCCCGCATCCTCGCCGTCGACCCGTTCGCAACGACGTCCTGCTTCAGAGGACCCATGTCCGGGACTGGGCTCCGCCGGGCTGGCACTGGGAGGTGCTACCTGGAGGGGCGTGCCGCTTGGTGAGGAACACGACCTCGGGTCCCGTCGTCGACCCTGATCTTCTTTGGTGGCGTTCGCGTGGGCCACATTCAGTGCAGAGGCAGTCGGCCCCGCCGGAGGTGGTGCGTCGCCGTGTCAGGGAGGAAGATGAGCACGTCCATCGCTACATGGCTGCTATGGACGACGTCAGGTTCTCCACTACTTGGCGGGTTCTTTGGGCAGATGACCGGAGATATGATCCTGTGATGGTTCCTTCTCTTTGGGTGTGCACCGCCCGCGCCCCAGGAACCGCGAGTGGCGCCCTAGATTCTTTTGTAGTACTCGATCTTTATTAGGTACCTAGCCAGTGATGTATTCGGTATATAATATTCGAGACGATGTATTCAAGATTATATATATTAAGACGATGATGTATTCGAGATTATATATTCGAGACGATGTATTCGAGATTCAGTTTTTCCTTATTGATTAATTGCATCCATGCATTGTAATTTGAATACTAAATTGTTTTATATTTCTTCTGTATTAATTAGTAAAGTAAAAGCTATGGCGGACAATACCGGCAGAGAGAGAGAAGAGGAATTGTTCGACATCATACGCAACCCTCATAGGCTAGATGATCTAAATGAAGATGACAACTCCCAATATTTGAACAATACCGGAGAGGGTGATGAAAAGATATTCGATCTCGACGACCGAGCTGATGAAGTCATGAACTATGATTATGATGACACAGACAATGTTAGTGATGACACAGACAATGTTGATCTTCAAATAACAAAGACTTCCGTCGAGGTATATATTTATATAAGCATGCATCCTGGTGATCATCACATGTTTTTTTATTGAAGATATATTAACAAATCGATCTTTCAAGAATTCAGAAATATCTAAGGAATGGTCGATGAAAAACAAGGCAAATGCCGCAAAAAAGACGCAGTTCCATAGGCTGGGTCCAGGTGGCTACGTGGTGGGATTGCCTAAGTGGGATAAGTCTGAGCAAGAGATGGAGGGTGCAGGGGTCACTCCGATTACTAGGAGCTGGCCCCCCAGGTGCAGAACTTGGTTCTATGCACATGGGGGGGCGTTGGACCCGAAGACAAGCCTGGTTTCGAAGAAGGCAAGTCTAAAAGGAGCCGAACAAAAGATACTTGACGCAATAGAAGAAGCTCGAGCGGGGGTGTTCACGCCCAACAGAGAGAATGACGAGCTTACGCGCGCCCTGGGAAATCCTGAACACCCGGGAAGAACACGAGGCATGTGTGTTATTCCCTGGTATGAGGGCTTTTCGGACTGGAATGACGACTACAGGTCCCGTGCAAGAAAGAAGATGGAGGAGGAGAAGAAGAGGAAGCTGTAGGAGGAGCAGAGGAAGCAGGACGCAGAACGCCTTCAAGGCCTAGAAGCAAGGCACGCGGACCTGGCACTCAAATTCCAGCAGCAGCAGCAGCAGATCAACTCACTTAGCCAGGAAATGAGGTCTCAGCAGCGGCAGCATCAAGCGGATGATCGTCCAGCATTGGATAGCACCGTCCCATCCATGCCAAGAAGCAGCGCTGGTTCTGCCCCGGGCGACACACTGCTGGATACATACCCTGTGGATGACATCATAGAGAACACTAACTGTGAGCTACACTCCAAAATGAAGAACATATCCATGAAGGTGGCGGACGGTGTTGCTTTTCTAGTGACCCCCGAAGCAACCTACCATTGCATCCCGATTACAGAGGGTTATGCTCGTGACATGGTTAATGAAGTGGTGGACCCATATTCGGGGCTAACGCTTGACATTCCTGGAGGTGAAGACGAGCGCACACTGGGAGAGGCCATACATCGTATCATCCTATGGAGAAAGGATTGCATCATCTTTTGAAGTCCACTGACACCGCGTCGTCTGCCGACTCCTCGAAGTCCGCCACCGAGTCAGCAGCCTCCGCTCCTCCAAGTCCACGAACGCGTGAGACTCCTCCTCCTTGAAGTTCACCACCTCCTCCGCCGGTTTCAAGTCCGGCACCGTGTCAGGCCACACCTCCTGCTTCAAGTCCGGCACATCGTCAGGCCACTTCTCCTAGTCCAACTCCACGTCAGCCGTCTCCGCCGTCTCAGCAATCACAGAAGAGACATGCCGCAACTTTGGTGCGTAGCGGTACGAGTCGAGGTAGTTCAGGAAGTACAGGTGGAGACAAGCGACATAAATATGGTCCAAGCCTCACTCCTCTTCCTCAGAGGCCTTACGACATGACCGAGGAGCAAAACGCAGCCATAGTGCAGGCCCAAGTGGACGCCCATTTTGGACCGAAACCGGCACCGCCGCCAAAGGAGAAAGTGCCTCAGAAAATGATTGACCACTTCATTCATATGGCTAGAGCACTAGCTCCCAAGCCTGTTGACTCAGACTATGAGCGTCAAATCAGGAAGCTACATCGAGCACGGCTACAGAAGGAAGCGAGCTCGAGCTCGAGCCAACAAGCAGCTGGCAAAAAATGCAGGAAAACCGTTCCCCAGCTGGGAGAACAGGCGGCGCAAGCGATCCCCCCGCTTGTTGTGCGAACAACACATGAGAGGAGTACCCGCGCCAAATATTATTGTGGGCAAACCGTTAGCATTCCCCAGCAGGGCGATGTGGTAATAACGGAGGAGCATATCATGCAGGCTGAAATGCTCAAGATCTCTGTTGGACAACTCCTCGAAATCGAGCCCATGTCTCCGCTTAAAGAATCGGAAATAAAATGGAAATATGCCTGGGGCCAACCTTTGGTCCATCCAGACAAGGTCAAGGACCTCCCAACGAGAATGTATGAATTGCATCAATGGTACATGAACATGACCAAGATTTCCAATCGAGTGTCCCTCATGGTGAATGTCAAGAAGGAGCATTATTACCATGAGAAAGCTCTGTCCATTTAGTATACATAACTTTTTCAGTTATACAATAAGACGCACTCGACAAGTCTATCGTCAGTTGCTATTGTCTGTAAGTGATTTCTTTCTGTAATTTAAGTCTCAAACTAATTATGTAGTGATAATTTTGATCAATCATCATATGTAATTATCCTCACTATATTCTTTTCTGTGGTATTATATGCAGGATGAAGATGTATGAAATGAAAAAATCTGGATGCTATGGCATTGGGTTCATTGACCCAAATACCATTAATGAGGACATATGGAAGTTTCCATTTTATCAAGCAGGTGTAGAGGAAAGCATGGTAGAGTTCTTGAAGCGCCTCAATAGCAATGAAGATATACTACTTCCTTACAACTTCCCATGAGTCACACTGTCTTGTACTACAAATTCTGTTTTTGCTTACTAGCTAGCTAGATGTTAATAATTAAGTGTATACGGTTTACGGTAGTTGATTAATTTTATGCACATGCCCGCTGACATGCAAACGTGTGCGTGTGCAGTTGGCACTAGGTCTTGATAGACATTGAAGTTGAGGAAGGAAAAGTTGAATTACTGGATTCACTAACTAAAGAAGAAAGTGACTTCACCATTGTGAAGGGGATAGTCAACAGGTAATTTCAATCATTATTAATTATATATTTCTCGTCCTATTATTAGTTCGTCATTTCCTGATATGAACTATTTAATAACCCCTTTATTAATTTTCTTTGCCGGTGGGTAGGGCATGGGCAAAGTTCATCAAGGTGACTCCAGGCGAATGGAAACAAAAGTTGTTTTGGCATCGACCAAAGGTAAGTAATTAAGTAGTACTAGCTAGCTACCATCTCTTTAATTCTTGTTTCAATATCATTAATTAATTATCATGCTTGATTAATCATTATCTGATTCAATTCCATTCTCGTAAAGGCCCTGAAGCAGGCGCCGGGGAATAATCTGTGTGCATTCTACGTTTGCGAGAACATTCGCATGATGACATCCGAAAGGAGCAGATCTGATAGACAGGACTGGGTACGTTTGTCAGAACACTATTCACACCATTATCGATATCTAGTCACACAGCTAACACACATGCATATTGATCTCCTTCTTAACAGTTCAGAGAGGTGCGGGATAAGCCCCTACCATCGGACCGCATACTAGCACTTCAAGAGGAAATAGCCGGATTTTTGCTCGACCAGGTCATAAATCCCAAAGGAGAATACTATTACCCGCCACCGCCCCATGAACCACTTGTCATCGTGCTCCGGAGGCATCAAGGCAACATATGTAGGAGAAATTATATATGTATATACATTTGTATGTGTGAATAATGGTGTTGGTTGTGAGACATTCGATGATATA